>NC_074673.1:1384140-1684140 GCF_029448725.1 Salvelinus fontinalis
ATATACATCAACCATATCCCTGTAGCCCTGAAACATGACCACACCAATATACATCAACCATATCCCTGTAGCCCTGAAACATGACCACACCAAGATACATCAACCTGTACACTAGCCCTGAAACATGATCACATCAATATACATCAACCATGTCCCTGTAGCCCTGAAACATGACCACACAGGAGTCACCAGCCATGTCCCTGTAGCCCTGAAACATGACCACACAGGAGTCACCAGCCATGTCCCTGTAGCCCTGAAACATGACCACACAGGAGTCACCAGCCATGTCCCTGTAGCCCTGAAACATGACCACACAGGAGTCACCAGCCATGTCCCTGTAGCCCTGAAACATGACCACACAGGAGTCACCAGCCATGTCCCTGTAGCCCTGAAACATGACCACACAGGAGTCACCAGCCATGTCTCAGGGCGCCATGCCCCCTTGTATACTACATCCTACAGTACATCACACAAACCAGTTTCACTCCTCTCTTTTCGTTTACGTTTCTCCTCCTCTCTGCCTTCTGTAGCCATGTGTGTGATATCGCTGTTCTTTTCCATTTTGCTTCTCCCTATATGTCTCTTATGTCCTCTGTAGCTACGTAGCTTCCTGCTCCCTATATGTCTCTTATGTCCTCTGTAGCTACGTAGCTTCCTGCTCCCTATATGTCTCTTATGTCCTCTGTAGCTGTGTAGCTTCCTGCTCCCTTTATGTCTCTTATGTCCTCTGTAGCTACGTAGCTTCCTGCTCCCTATATGTCTCTTATGTCCTCTGTAGCTATGTAGCTATGTAGCCTGCTTCTCCCTATATGTCTCTTATGTCCTCTGTAGCTACATAGCTTCCTGCTCCCTATATGTCTCTTATGTCCTCTGTAGCTATGTAGCTTCCTGCTCCCTATATGTCTCTTATGTCCTCTGTAGCTACGTAGCTTCCTGCTCCCTATATGTCTCTTATGTCCTCTGTAGCTGTGTAGCTATGTAGCCTGCTTCTCCCTATATGTCTCTTATGTCCTCTGTAGCTACGTAGCTTTCTGCTCCCTATATGTCTCTTATGTACTCTGTAGCTATGTAGCTTCCTGCTCCCTATATGTCTCTTATGTCCTCTGTAGCTATGTAGCTTCCTGCTCCCTATATGTCTCTTATGTCCTCTGTAGCTGTGTAGCTTCATGCTCCCTGTATGTCTCTTATGTCTTCTGTAGCTATGTAGCTTCCTGCTCCCTGTATGTCTCTTATGTCCTCTGTAGCTGTGTAGCTTCCTGCTCCCTATATGTCTCTTATGTCCTCTGTAGCTAAGCAGCTTCCTGCTCCCTGTATGTCTCTTATGTCCTCTGTAGCTGTGTAGCTTCATGCTCCCTGTATGTCTCTTATGTCTTCTGTAGCTATGTAGCTTCCTGCTCCCTATATGTCTCTTATGTCCTCTGTAGCTACGTAGCTTCCTGCTCCTTATATGTCTCTTATGTCCTCTGTAGCTATGTAGCTTCCTGCTCCCTATATGTCTCTTATGTCCTCTGTAGCTATGTAGCTTCCTGCTCCCTATATGTCTCTTATGTCCTCTGTAGCTATGTAGCTTCCTGCTCCCCGTATGTCTCTTATGTCCTCTGTAGCTGTGTAGCTTCATGCTCCCTGTATGTCTCTTATGTCTTCTGTAGCTACGTAGCTTCCTGCTCCCTATATGTCTCTTATGTCCTCTGTAGCTATGTAGCTTCCTGCTCCCTGTATGTCTCTTATGTCCTCTGTAGCTGTGTAGCTTCCTGCTACCTATATGTCTCTTATGTCCTCTGTAGCTATGTAGCTATGTAGCCTGCTTCTCCCTATATGTCTCTTATGTCCTCTGTAGCTACGTAGCTTCCTGCTCCCTATATGTCTCTTATGTCCTCTGTAGCTATGTAGCTATGTAGCCTGCTTCTCCCTATATGTCTCTTATGTCCTCTGTAGCTACGTAGCTTCCTGCTCCCTATATGTCTCTTATGTCCTCTGTAGCTATGTTGCTATGTAGCCTGCTTCTCCTTATATGTCTCTTATGTCCTCTGTAGCTACATAGCTTCCTGCTCCCTATATGTCTCTTATGTCCTCTGTAGCTATGTAGCTTCCTGCTCCCTATATGTCTCTTATGTCCTCTGTAGCTACATAGCTTCCTGCCCCCTTTATGTCTCTTATGTCCTCTGTAGCTATGTAGCTTCCTGCTCCCTATATGTCTCTTATGTCCTCTGTAGCTTCCTGCTCCCTATATGTCTCTTATGTCCTCTGTAGCTATGTAGCTTCCTGCTCCTTATATGTCTCTTATGTCCTCTGTAGCTATGTAGCTTCCTGCTCCTTATATGTCTCTTATGTCCTCTGTAGCTACGTAGCTTCCTGCTCCCTATATGTCTCTTATGTCCTCTGTAGCTTCCAGCTCCCTATATGTATCTTATGTCCTCTGTAGCTATGTAGCTTCCTGCTCCTTATATGTCTCTTATGTCCTCTGTAGCTATGTAGCTACCTGCTCCCTGTATGTCTCTTATGTCCTCTGTAGCTATGTAGCTTCCTGCTCCCTATATGTCTCTTATATCCTCTGTAGCTATGTAGCTATGTAGCCTGCTTCTCCCTATATGTTTCTTATGTCCTCTGTAGCTTCCTGCTCCCTATATGTCTCTTATGTCCTCTGTAGCTATGTAGCTTCCTGCTCCTTATATGTCTCTTATGTCCTCTGTAGCTACGTAGCTTCCTGCTCCCTATATGTCTCTTATGTCCTCTGTAGCTTCCTGCTCCCTATATGTCTCTTATGTCCTCTGTAGCTATGTAGCTTCCTGCTCCTTATATGTCTCTTATGTCCTCTGTAGCTACGTAGCTTCCTGCTCCCTATATGTCTCTTATGTCCTCTGTAGCTATGTAGCTTCCTGCTCCCTATATGTCTCTTATGTCCTCTGTAGCTACATAGCTTCCTGCTCCTTATATGTCTCTTATGTCCTCTGTAGCTACGTAGCTTCCTGCTCCCTGCACATCTCTTGGATGCCCCTCTTCACTGCTACAGTCACTTTCTGTCCACCACTCTGTCCATGGTATGCTCTCCCTCTACCTTTCTTTCCTCATTCCTTTCTTCCTCTATCTTTCTCTCTCTTTTATTTTTTCATTCCCTACTCTCGTTCCCTACTCTCGTTCCCTACACTCGTTCCCTACACTCGTTCCCTACTCTCGTTCCCTGCTCTCGTTCCCTACACTCGTTCCCTACACTCGTTCCCTGCTCTCGTTCCCTGCTCTCGTTCCCTGCTCTCCTTCCCTCCTCTCGTTCCCTGCTCTCGTTCCCTGCTCTCGTTCCCTCCTCTCGTTCCCTCCTCTCGTTCCCTCCTCTCCTTCCCTCCTCTCGTTCCCTGCTCTCGTTCCCTCCTCTCGTTCCCTACTCTCGTTCCCTACTCTCCTTTCTCTTATCTTTGATTGATGCCGTACTTCAAGTTGGTAATTAGGGTGTTTTCCAGGCTGTGTCTCAAGAGGTCATGACTCATTTCTACTGTTGACTTGGTCGTTCAGTCTGGAACATTCCATGAAGTAGGCCTATACTGGCAAATGTATTCTGAAAGAGTAGGGTGAAAGGTACAAACCACTTTCAACACAGCACTAACACTGTACAACCCAATCCACTAGTCTCATATTCAAAACTTTAGAATGAGAAATGTGTATTGTGTTTCACCACTTAAAAACAGCCATTTAACACCAGCATGAGCACATCATTCTGGAGACCATTAAATAAACTATACAAAGTATAAAGGTAACATTTCAGCATTCATTACTATTCTATCACGTGAGGATTGTGAAATATCTATGCCCCTCCCCATCTAATGCCATCTGCTAGGAATTATATTCCAATCCCTTCTATTCTATTCCCTTCTATTCTATTCCCTTCTATTCTATTCCCTTATATTCCATTCTATTCCATTCCCTTCTATTCTATTCCCTTCTATTCTATTCTATTCCCTTCTATTCTATTCCCTTCTATTCCCTTCTATTCCCTTCCATTCCATTCCCTTCCATTCCATTCCCTTCTATTCCCTTCTATTCTATTCCCTTCTATTCTATTCCCTTCTATTCCCTTCTATTCCATTCCCTTCTATTCTATTCCCTTCCATTCCATTCCCTTCTATTCCCTTCTATTCCATTCCCTTCTATTCTATAACCTTCTATTCTATTCCCTTCTATTCCCTTCTATTCTATTCCCTTCTATTCCATTCCCTTCTATTGTCACGATCGTCTTCATTAGAGATAGTGGACCTGTAAAGGTTGTCAATGTCGTTCTCCTCCTCAGACGAGGAGGAGCATGGATCGGCCCAAGATGCGGAGTAGGAGGTATTCATGATTTTAATGGCAAACCAACAAACACTACAAATTAACAAAACAACAAACGTGACTAACCTGCAACAGTCCTGTGTGGCCCAAACGCTAACACAGGAGACAAACACCCACAAAACACCAGTGAAACCCTGGCTGCCTTAGTATGACTCCCAATCAGAGACAAACGATACACACCTGTCTCTGATTGAGAATCATACCAGGCCGAACACAAAGCCAACATAGAAATAGAAACCTAGACCAACCCACCCAACTCACGCCCTGACCAACTAAAGCAAATACATAACAAAGGAAAACAGGTCAGGAACGTGACAGGACCAAGGCGCAGCGTGTGAAAAATACATCTTCTTTATTTTGAAGAGAGAGAAAACACAAAACAAACACTATACATAAACTGAAAACAAAACAACAAAACGACCGTGAAGCTACAAACGTCAGTGCACAGACAAGCAACAAACGTTCAACATAGACAATTACCCACAAAAAAGCTAAAGCCTATGGCTGCCTTAAATATGGCTCCCAATCAGAGACAACAATAACCAGCTGTTTCTGATTGAGAACCAATTCAGGCAACCATAGACTTTCCTAGATACCTACACTGAACACTAACCCATCTACTCTATTTAACCCCCTTAACCATACAACACCCTAGACAATACAAAAAACACACAAACTTCCCCATGTCACACCCTGACCTACCTAAAATAATAATGAAAACAAAGATAACTAAGGCCAGGGTGTGACATCTATTCCCTTCTATTCCCTTCTAATCCCTTCTATTCCCTTCTATTCCATTCCCTTCTATTCCCTTCTATTCCCTTCTATTCCCTTCTATTCCCTTCCCTTCTATTCCCTTCTATTCCATTCCCTTCTATTCCCTTCATTCCATGCCCTTCTATTCCCTTCTATTCCCTTCTATTCCATTCCTTTCTATTCCCTTCTATTCCCTTCTATTCTATTCGATTCTATTCTATTCTATTCCCTTCTATTCCATTCCCTTCTATTCCCTTCCCTTCTATTCTCTTCTATTCCCTTCTATTCCCTTCTATTCCATTCTATTCCATTCCCTTCTATTCCCTTCCGTTCCATTCCCTTCTATTCCCTTCTATTCCCTTCTATTCTATTCCCTTCTATTCCCCTCTATTCCATTCCCTTCCATTCCCTTCTATTCCATTCCCTTCTATTCCATTCCGTTCTATTCCTTCCCCTTCTATTCCATTCACTTCTATTCCTTTCCTTTCAATTCCATTCCCTTCTATTCCCTTCTATTCCCTTCTATTATATTCCCTTCTATTCCCTTCTATTCTATTCCCTTCTATTCCCGTCCCTTCTATTCCATTCCATTCTATTCCATTCCCTTCTATTCCCTTCCATTCCATTCCCTTCTATTCCCTTATATTCCCTTATATTCCATTCCCTTCTATTCCCTTCTATTCCCTTCTATTCCCTTTTATTCAATTCCCTTCTATTCCCTTCTATTCCATTCCCTTCTATTCCCTTCCCTTCTATTCTCTTCTATTCCCTTCTATTCCATTCCATTCCCTTCCATTCCCTTCTATTCCATTCCCTTCTATTCCCTACTATTCCATTCCCTTCTATTCCATTCTATTCCATTCCCTTCTATTCCGTTCTATTCTATTCCCTTCTATTCCCTTCCATTCCATTCCCTTCTATTCCCTTCTATTCCATTCCCTTCTATTCCCTTCTATTCCATTCCCTTCTATTCCATTCCCTTCTATTCCCTTATATTCCATTCCCTTCTATTCCCTTCTATTCTATTCCCTTCTATTCCCTTCCATTCCACTCCCTTCTATTCCCTTCTATTCCATTCCCTTCTATTCCCTTCTATTCCCTTCTATTCCATTCCCTTCTATTCTATTCCCTTCTATTCCATTCCCTTCTATTCCCTTCTATTCCCTTCCCTTCTATTCTATTCCCTACTATTCCATCCCCTTCTATTCCCTTCTATTCCATTCCCTTCTATTCCCTTCTATTCCCTTCTATTCTATTCCCTTCTATTATATTCCCTTCTATTCCCTTCCCTTATATTCTATTCCCTTCTATTCCCTTCCCTTCTATTCTATTCCCTTCTATTCCATTCCCTTCTATTCTATTCCCTTCTATTCCCTTCTATTCTATTCCCTTCTTTTCCCTTCCCTTCTATTCTATTCCCTTCTATTCCATTCCCTTCTATTCCATTCTATTCCATTCCCTTCTATTCCCTTCTATTCCTTTCCCTTCTATTCCCCTCTATTCCATTCCCTTCTATTCCATTCCCTTCTATTCCCTTCTATTCCCTTCCCTTCTATTCTATTTCCTTCTATTCCCTCCCTTCTATTCCCTCCCCTTCTATTCCATTCACTTCTATTCCGTTCCTTTCAATTCCATTCCCTTCTATTCCCTTCTATTCCCTTCTATTCCCTTCCCTTCCCTTCTCATCCCTTCCCTTCTATTCTATTCTATTCCCTTCTATTCCCTTCTATTCCCTTCTATTCCCGTCCCTTCTATTCTATTCCCTTCTATTCCATTCCCTTCTATTCCATTCCCTTCTATTCCCTTCCCTTCTATTCTCTTCTATTCTATTCCATTCCATTCCATTCCCTTCTATTCTATTCCCTTCCATTCCCTTCTATTCTATTCCCTTCTATTCCCTTCTATTCCTTTCCCTTCTATTCCCTTCTATTCCATTCCATTCCCTTCTATTCCCTTCTATTCCCTTCTATTCCCTTCTATTCTATTCCCTTCTATTCCATTCCCTTCTATTCCATTCCCTTCTATTCCATTCTATTCCATTCCCTTCTATTCCCTTCTATTCCTTTCCCTTCTATTCCCTTCTATTCCCTTCCCTTCTATTCTATTCCCTTCTATTCCCTTCCCTTCTATCCCTTTCCCTTCTATTCCATTTACTTCTATTCCTTTCCATTCTATTCCAATCCCTTCTATTCCTTTCTATTCCATTCCCTTCTAATCCCTTCTATTCCCTTCTTTTCTATTCCTTTCTATTCCATTCCCTTCTATTCCATTCCCTTCTATTCCATTCTATTCCATTCCCTTCTATTCCCTTCTATTCCTTTCCCTTCTATTCCCTTCTATTCCATTCCCTTCTATTCCATTCTATTCCCTTCTATTCTATTCCCTTCTATTCCCTTCCCTTCTATTCCTTTCCCTTCTATTCCATTCACTTCTATTACTTTCCATTCTATTCCAATCCCTTCTATTCCTTTCTATCCCATTCCCTTCTATTCCCTTCTATTCCCTTCTATTCTATTCCCTTCTATTCCATTCCCTTCTATTCCATTCCCTTCTATTCCATTCTATTCCATTCCCTTCTATTCCCTTCTATTCCTGTCCCTTCTATTCCCTTCTATTCCATTCCCTTCTATTCCATTCTATTCCCTTCTATTCTATTCCCTTCTATCCCCTTCTATTCCTTTCCCTTCTATTCCATTCACTTCTATTCCTTTCCATTCTATTCCATTCCCTTCTATTCCCTTCTATTCAATTCCCTTCTATTCCTTTCTATTCCCTTCCCTTCTATTCTATTCCCTTCTATTATATGCCCTTCTATTCCCTTCTATTCTATTCCCTTCTATTCCCGTCCCTTCTATTCTATTCCCTTCTATTCCATTCCCTTCTATTCCATTCCCTTCTATTCCATTCCCTTCTATTCTAGTCCCTTCTATTCCTTTCCATTCTATTCCATTCCCTTCTATTCCCTTCTATTCTATTCTCTTCTATTCCTTTCCATTCTATTCCATTCCCTTCTATTCTCTTCTATTCCATTCCCTTCTATTCCCTTCTATTCCATTCCCTTCTATTCCATTCTCTTATATTCCATTCCATCTCTCTTCTATTCTATTCCCTTCTCTTCCATTCCCTTCTATTCCCTTCTATTCCATTCCCTTCTATTCCCTTCTATTCCCTTCTATTTCATTCCCTTCTATTCCCTTCTATTCGATTCCATCCTATTCCATTCCCTTCTATTCCCTTCTATTCCCTTCTATTCTATTCCATTCCGTTCAATTCAATTCCCTTCTATTCCCTTCCATTCCATTCCCTTCTATTCCCTTCTATTCCCTTCTATTCTATTCCCTTCTATTCCAGTCCCTTCCATTCCCTTCTATTCCATTCCCTTCTATTCCCTTCTATTCCATTCCCTTCTATTCCATTCCCTTCTATTCCCTTATATTCCATTCCCTTCTATTCCCTTCTATTCTAATCCCTTCTATTCCCTTCCCTTCTATTATATTCCCTTCTATTCCATTCCCTTCTATTCCCTTCTATTCCATTCCCTTCTATTCCCTTCTATTCTATTCCCTTCTATTCTATTCCCTTCTATTCCATTCCCTTCTATTCTATTCCCTTCTATTCCCTTCTATTCTATTCCCTCCTATTCCCTTCCCTTCTATTCTATTCCCTTCTATTCCATTCCCTTCTATTCCATTCTATTCCATTCCCTTCTATTCCCTTCTATTCCTTTCCCTTCTATTCCCTTCTATTCCATTCCCTTCTATTCCCTTCCCTTCTATTCCATTCCCTTCTATTCCCTTCTATTATGTTCCATTCCATCTCTCTTCTATTCTATTCCCTTCTATTCCATTCCCTTCTATTCCATTCCCTTCTATTCCCTTCTATTCCATCCCCTTCTATTCCCTTCTATTCCCTTCTATTCCATTCCCTTCTATTCCCTTCTATTCCATTCCCTTCTATTCCCTTCTATTCCCTTCTATTCCCTTCTATTCATTTCCCTTCTATTCCATTCCCTTCCATTCCCTTCCCTTCTATTCCATTCCCTTCTATTCCCTTCTATTCCATTCCCTTCTATTCCCTTCTATTCCCTTCTAGTCCATTCCCTTCTATTCCATTCCCTTCTATTCCCTTATATTCCATTCCCTTCTATTCTATTCCCTTCTATTCCCTTCTATTCTAATCCCTTCTATTCCCTTCCCTTCTATTCTATTCCCTTCTATTCCATTCCCTTCTATTCCCTTCTATTCCATTCCCTTCTATTCCCTTCTACTCTATTCCCTTCTATTATTTTCCCTTCTATTCCCTTCCCTTCTATTCTATTCCCTTCTATTCCATTCCCTTCTATTCTATTCCCTTCTATTCCCTTCTATTCTATTCCCTCCTATTCCCTTCCCTTCTATTCTATTCCCTTCTATTCCATTCCCTTCTATTCCATTCTATTCCATTCCCTTCTATTCCCTTCTATTCCTTTCCCTTCTATTCCCTTCTATTCCATTCCCTTCTATTTCATTCCCTTCTATTCCCTTCTATTCCCTTCCCTTCTATTCTATTCCCTTCTATTCCCTTCCCTTCTATTCCATTCCCTTCTATTCCCTTCTATTCCATTCCCTTCTATTCCATTCTATTATATTCCATACCATCTCTCTTCTATTCTATTCCCTTCTATTCCATTCCCTTCTATTCCCTTCTATTCCCTTCTATTCCATTCCCTTCTATTCCCTTCTATTCCCTTCTATTCCCTTCTATTCCCTTCCCTTCTATTCCATTCCCTTCCATTCCCTTCCCTTCTATTCCATTCCCTTCTATTCCCTTCTATTCCCTTCTATTCCCTTCTATTCCATTCCCTTCTATTCCATTCTATTCCCTTCTATTCCATTCCATTCCCTTCTATTCTATTCCCTTCTATTCCTTTCCATTCTATTCCATTCCCTTCTATTCCCTTCTATTCCATTCCCTTCTATTCCATTCTATTATATTCCATTCCATCTCTCTTCTATTCTATTCCCTTCTATTTTATTCCCTTATATTTTATTCCATTCCCTTCTATTCTATTCCCTTCTATTCCATTCCCTTCTATTTCATTCCCTTCTATTCCCTTCTATTCCCTTCCCTTCTATTTTATTCCCTTCTATTCCCTTCCCTTCTATTCCATTCCCTTCTATTCCCTTCTATTATGTTCCATTCCATCTCTCTTCTATTCTATTCCCTTCTATTCTATTCCCTTCTATTATATTCCCTTCTATTCCCTTCCTTTCTAGTCTATTCCCTTCTATTCTATTCCCTTCTATTCCCTTCTATTCCTTTCCCTTCTATTCCCTTCTATTCCATTCCATTCTATTCCATTCCCTTCTATTCCCTTCTATTCCCTTCTATTCTATTCCCTTCTATTCCATTCCCTTCTATTCCATTCCCTTCTATTCCATTCTATTCCATTCCCTTCTATTCCCTTCTATTCCTTTCCCTTCTATTCCATTCTATTCCCTTCCCTTCTATTCTATTCCCTTCTATTCCCTTCCCTTCTATCCCTTTCACATCTATTCCATTCACTTCTATTCCTTTCCATTCTATTCCAATCCCTTCTATTCCTTTCTATTCCATTCCCTTCTAATCCCTTCTATTCCCTTCTTTTCTATTCCTTTCTATTCCATTCCCTTCTATTCCATTCCCTTCTATTCCATTCTATTCCATTCCCTTCTATTCCCTTCTATTCCTTTCCCTTCTATTCCCTTCTATTCCATTCCCTTCTATTCCATTCTATTCCCTTCTATTCTATTCCCTTCTATTCCCTTCCCTTCTATTCCTTTCCCTTCTATTCCATTCACTTCTATTACTTTCCATTCTATTCCAATCCCTTCTATTCCTTTCTATCCCATTCCCTTCTATTCCCTTCTATTCCCTTCTATTCTATTCCCTTCTATTCCATTCCCTTCTATTCCATTCCCTTCTATTCCATTCTATTCCATTCCCTTCTATTCCCTTCTATTCCTTTCCCTTCTATTCCCTTCTATTCCATTCCCTTCTATTCCATTCTATTCCCTTCTATTCTATTCCCTTCTATTCCCTTCTATTCCTTTCCCTTCTATTCCATTCACTTCTATTCCTTTCCATTCTATTCCATTCCCTTCTATTCCCTTCTATTCAATTCCCTTCTATTCCTTTCTATTCCATTCCCTTCTATTCTATTCCCTTCTATTCCCGTCCCTTCTATTCTATTCCCTTCTATTCCATTCCCTTCTATTCCATTCCCTTCTATTCCATTCCCTTCTATTCTAGTCCCTTCTATTCCTTTCCATTCTATTCCATTCCCTTCTATTCCCTTCTATTCTATTCTCTTCTATTCCTTTTCATTCTATTCCATTCCCTTCTATTCTCTTCTATTCCATTCCCTTCTATTCCCTTCTATTCCATTCCCTTCTATTCCATTCTCTTATATTCCATTCCATCTCTCTTCTATTCTATTCCCTTCTATTCCATTCCCTTCTATTCCCTTCTATTCCATTCCCTTCTATTCCCTTCTATTCCCTTCTATTTCATTCCCTTCTATTCCCTTCTATTCGATTCCATCCTATTCCATTCCCTTCTATTCCCTTCTATTCCCTTCTATTCTATTCCATTCCGTTCTATTCAATTCCCTTCTATTCCCTTCCATTCCATTCCCTTCTATTCCCTTCTATTCCCTTCTATTCCCTTCTATTCTATTCCCTTCTATTCCAGTCCCTTCCATTCCCTTCTATTCCATTCCCTTCTATTCCCTTCTATTCCATTCCCTTCTATTCCATTCCCTTCTATTCCCTTATATTCCATTCCCTTCTATTCCCTTCTATTCTAATCCCTTCTATTCTATTCCCTTCTATTCCATTCCCTTCTATTCTATTCCCTTCTATTCCCTTCTATTCTATTCCCTCCTATTCCCTTCCCTTCTATTATATTCCCTTCTATTCCATTCCCTTCTATTCCCTTCTATTCCATTCCCTTCTATTCCCTTCTATTCTATTCCCTTCTATTCTATTCCCTTCTATTCCATTCCCTTCTATTCTATTCCCTTCTATTCCCTTCTATTCTATTCCCTCCTATTCCCTTCCCTTCTATTCTATTCCCTTCTATTCCATTCCCTTCTGTTCCATTCTATTCCATTCCCTTCTATTCCCTTCTATTCCTTTCCCTTCTATTCCCTTCTATTCCATTCCCTTCTATTTCATTCCCTTCTATTCCCTTCTATTCCCTTCCCTTCTATTTTATTCCCTTCTATTCCCTTCCATTCTATTCCATTCCCTTCTATTCCCTTCTATTATGTTCCATTCCATCTCTCTTCTATTCTATTCCCTTCTATTCCATTCCCTTCTATTCCATTCCCTTCTATTCCCTTCTATTCCATCCCCTTCTATTCCCGTCTATTCCCTTCTATTCCATTCCCTTCTATTCCCTTCTATTCCATTCCCTTCTATTCCCTTCTATTCCCTTCTATTCCCTTCTATTCCATTCCCTTCTATTCCATTCCCTTCTATTCCCTTATATTCCATTCCCTTCTATTCTATTCCCTTCTATTCCCTTCTATTCTAATCCCTTCTATTCCCTTCCCTTCTATTCTATTCCCTTCTATTCCATTCCCTTCTATTCCCTTCTATTCCATTCCCTTCTATTCCCTTCTACTCTATTCCCTTCTATTATTTTCCCTTCTATTCCCTTCCCTTCTATTCTATTCCCTTCTATTCCATTCCCTTCTATTCTATTACCTTCTATTCCCTTCTATTCTATTCCCTCCTATTCCCTTCCCTTCTATTCTATTCCCTTCTATTCCATTCCCTTCTATTCCATTCTATTCCATTCCCTTCTATTCCCTTCTATTCCTTTCCCTTCTATTCCCTTCTATTCCATTCCCTTCTATTTCATTCCCTTCTATTCCCTTCTATTCCCTTCCCTTCTATTCTATTCCCTTCTATTCCCTTCCCTTCTATTCCATTCCCTTCTATTCCCTTCTATTCCATTCCCTTCTATTCCATTCTATTATATTCCATACCATCTCTCTTCTATTCTATTCCCTTCTATTCCATTCCCTTCTATTCCCTTCTATTCCCTTCTATTCCATTCCCTTCTATTCCCTTCTATTCCCTTCTATTCCCTTCTATTCCCTTCCCTTCTATTCCATTCCCTTCCATTCCCTTCCCTTCTATTCCATTCCCTTCTATTCCCTTCTATTCCATTCCCTTCTATTCCCTTCTATTCCCTTCTATTCCATTCCCTTCTATTCCATTCTATTCCCTTCTATTCCATTCCATTCCCTTCTATTCTATTCCCTTCTATTCCTTTCCATTCTATTCCATTCCCTTCTATTCCCTTCTATTCCATTCCCTTCTATTCCATTCTATTATATTCCATTCCATCTTTCTTCTATTCTATTCCCTTCTATTTTATTCCCTTCTATTTTATTCCATTCCCTTCTATTCCATTCCCTTCTATTTCATTCCCTTCTATTCCCTTCTATTCCCTTCCCTTCTATTTTATTCCCTTCTATCCCCTTCCCTTCTATTCCATTCCCTTCTATTCCCTTCTATTATGTTCCATTCCATCTCTCTTCTATTCTATTCCCTTCTATTCCATTCCCTTCTATTCCATTCCCTTCTATTCCCTTCTATTCCATCCCCTTCTATTCCCTTCTATTCCATTCCCTTCTATTCCCTTCTATTCAATTCCCTTCTATTCCCTTCTATTCCCTTCTATTCCTTTCCCTTCTATTCCATTCCCTTCTATTCCCTTCCCTTCTATTCCATTCCCTTCTATTCCCTTCTATTCCATTCCCTTCTATTCCCTTCTATTCCATTCCCTTCTATTCCCTTCTATTCCATTCCCTTCTATTCCATTCCCTTCTATTCCCTTATATTCCATTCCCTTCTATTCTATTCCCTTCTATTCCCTTCTATTCTAATCCCTTCTATTCCCTTCCCTTCTATTCTATTCCCTTCTATTCCATTCCCTTCTATTCCCTTCTATTCCATTCCCTTCTATTCCCTTCTACTCTATTCCCTTCTATTATTTTCCCTTCTATTCCCTTCCCTTCTATTCTATTCCCTTCTATTCCATTCCCTTCTATTCTATTCCCTTCTATTCCCTTCTATTCTATTCCCTCCTATTCCCTTCCCTTCTATTCTATTCCCTTCTATTCCATTCCCTTCTATTCCATTCTATTCCATTCCCTTCTATTCCCTTCTATTCCTTTCCCTTCTATTCCCTTCTATTCCATTCCCTTCTATTTCATTCCCTTCTATTCCCTTCTATTCCCTTCCCTTCTATTCTATTCCCTTCTATTCCCTTCCCTTCTATTCCATTCCCTTCTATTCCCTTCTATTCCATTCCCTTCTATTCCATTCTATTATATTCCATACCATCTATCTTCTATTCTATTCCCTTCTATTCCATTCCCTTCTATTCCCTTCTATTCCCTTCTATTCCATTCCCTTCTATTCCCTTCTATTCCCTTCCCTTCTATTCCATTCCCTTCCATTCCCTTCCCTTCTATTCCATTCCCTTCTATTCCCTTCTATTCCATTCCCTTCTATTCCCTTCTATTCCCTTCTATTCCCTTCTATTCCATTCCCTTCTATTCCATTCTATTCCCTTCTATTCCATTCCATTCCCTTCTATTCTATTCCCTTCTATTCCTTTCCATTCTATTCCATTCCCTTCTATTCCCTTCTATTCCATTCCCTTCTATTCCATTCTATTATATTCCATTCCATCTCTCTTCTATTCTATTCCCTTCTATTCCCTTCTATTCTATTCCTTTATATTCTATTCCATTCCATTCCATCTCCCTTCTCCTCTCACTGTACTATATGTTTTCATACCCCTCTGGTCCAGGTCTGCAGAGGGATCATCTAGGATGGCCTCTGCTCCTCAATCCACCATCTCGACACGTCAAGGTCAGAGACACACAGACATATGAATCCCTCTCTGGAATGCTAGATGGGCAGTATTTAGTGGTAGAAAGGACTAGCTATCTCTGAGGCGTATTTACCAGTATTTAGTGGTAGAAAGGACTAGCTATCTCTGAGGCTTATTTACCAGTATTTAGAGGTAGAAAGGACTAGCTATCTCTGAGGCGTATTTACCAGTATTTAGTGGTAGAAAGGACTAGCTATCTCTGAGGCGTATTTACCAGTATTTAGTGGTAGAAAGGACTAGCTATCTCTAAGGTTTATTTACCAGTATTTAGTGGTAGAAAGGACTAGCTATCTCTGAGGCTTATTTACCAGTATTTTGTGGTAGAAAGGACTAGCTATCTCTGAGGCGTATTTAGCAGTATTTCGTGGTAGAAAGGACTAGCTATCTCTGAGGCGTATTTACCAGTATTTAGTGGTAGAAAGGACTAACTATCTCTGAGGCTTATTTACCAGTATTTAGTGGTAGAAAGGACTAGCTATCTCTGAGGCGTATTTACCAGTATTTTGTGGTAGAAAGGACTAGCTATCTCTGAGGCGTATTTAGCAGTATTTCGTGGTAGAAAGGACTAGCTATCTCTGAGGCGTATTTACCAGTATTTCGTGGTAGAAAGGACTAGCTATCTCTGAGGCGTATTTACCAGTATTTAGTGGTAGAAAGGACTAGCTATCTCTGAGGTTTATTTACCTGTATTTAGTGGTAGAAAGGACTAGCTATCTCTGAGGCGTATTTACCAGTATTTAGTGGTAGAAGGGACTAGCTATCTCTGAGGCGTATTTACCAGTATTTAGTGGTAGAAAGGACTAGCTATCTCTGAGGCTTATTTACCAGTATTTAGTGGTAGAAAGGACTAGCTATCTCTGAGGCTTATTTACCTGTATTTAGTGGTAGAATGGACTATCTATCTCTGAGGCTTATTTACCAGTATTTAGTGGTAGAAAGGACTAGCTATCTCTGAGGCTTATTTACCAGTATTTAGTGGTAGAAAGGACTAGCTATCTCTGAGGCATATTTACCAGTATTTAGTGGTAGAAAGGACTAGCTATCTCTGAGGCATATTTACCAGTATTTAGTGGTAGAAAGGACTAGCTATCTCTGAGGCGTATTTACCAGTATTTAGAGGTAGAAAGGACTAGCTATCTCTGAGGCGTATTTAGAGGTAGAAAGGACTAGCTATCTCTGAGGCGTATTTACCAGTATTTAGAGGTAGAAAGGACTAGCTATCTCTGAGGCGTATTTACCAGTATTTAGTGGTAGAAAGGACTAGCTATCTCTGAGGTGTATTTACCAGTATTTAGAGGTAGAAAGGACTAGCTATCTCTGAGGCTTATTTACAATTGTTAGTTATTGGACTGACTATGTATTTGTAACAGACTTTAAGATCTTAACACGGTGTATAGAGTATTGTTTTAGGGTTGTCATAAAGACATTAGAAACCGAACTGATCCTACAGGACATCATCACCAATCAATGTCTATATGCAATGAACCTATCTACTCTGTGTAGATACAGTCCCACCCTCTCCTTCACTGGCCAATCCTGCAGCTTGCTGTCCACCTACAACTGCCACAAACAACCAATCAGCAACTACTCTGTCGCCAAGCAACAACCAGTCTACATTGGGTAAGAAAACATTGACCCATCTGTCTTACATTCATAGCCTATGCATAATCAGTGAGTAAACATTTCATAAATGCTTAAGTGACATTACTGTGACACAGCAAATATATCAACTTGTGTTTGTTGCTATAAGCATTAAATGGTACCTGTCTCCATTAAATGGTACCGGTCTCCATTAAATGGTACCAGTCTCCATTAAATGGTACGGTCTCCATTAAATGGTACCGGTCTCCATTAAATGGTACCGGTCTCCATTAAATGGTACCGGTCTCCATTAAATGGTACGGTCTCCAATGGTACCTGTCTCCAATGGTACCTGTCTCCAATGGTACCTGTCTCCATTAAATGGTACCGGTCTCCATTAAATGGTACCGGTCTCCATTAAATGGTACCTGTCTCCATTAAATGGTACCTGTCTCCATTAAATGGTACCGGTCTCCATTAAATGGTACCGGTCTCCATTAAATGGTACCTGTCTCCATTAAATGGTACCTGTCTCCAATGGTACCTGTCTCCATTAAATGGTACCGGTCTCCATTAAATGGTACCGGTCTCCATTAAATGGTACCTGTCTCCATTAAATGGTACCGGTCTCCATTAAATGGTACCTGTCTCCATTAAATGGTACCTGTCTCCAATGGTACCTGTCTCCATTAAATGGTACCGGTCTCCATTAAATGGTACCGGTCTCCATTAAATGGTACCGGTCTCCATTAAATGGTACGGTCTCCATTAAATGGTACCTGTCTCCAATGGTACCTGTCTCCAATGGTACCTGTCTCCATTAAATGGTACCGGTCTCCATTAAATGGTACCTGTCTCCATTAAATGGTGCCTGTCTCCATTAAATGGTACCTGTCTCCATTAAATGGTACCTGTCTCCAATGGTACCTGTCTCCAATGGTACCTGTCTCCATTAAATGGTACCGGTCTCCATTAAATGGTACCTGTCTCCATTAAATGGTACCTGTCTCCATTAAATGGTGCCTGTCTCCATTAAATGGTACCGGTCTCCATTAAATGGTACCGGTCTCCATTAAATGGTACCGGTCTCCATTAAATGGTACCGGGCTCCATTAAATGGTACCTGTCTCCAATGGTACCTGTCTCCATTAAATGGTACCTGTCTCCATTAAATGGTACCAGTCTCCATTAAATGGTACCCGTCTCCATTAAATGGTACATGTCTCCATTAAATGGTACCGGTCTCCATTAAATGGTACCGGTCTCCATTAAATGGTACCGGTCTCCATTAAAGGTACCGGTCTCCATTAAATGGTACCGGTCTCCATTAAATGGTACCTGTCTCCAATGGTACCTGTCTCCACTAAATGGTGCCTGTCT
Organism: Salvelinus fontinalis; assembly: GCF_029448725.1. Taxonomy (NCBI): domain Eukaryota; kingdom Metazoa; phylum Chordata; class Actinopteri; order Salmoniformes; family Salmonidae; genus Salvelinus; species Salvelinus fontinalis. Next base: position 1,402,111 of record NC_074673.1, read on the forward strand.
CCATTAAATGGTACCTGTCTCCATTAAATGGTACCTGTCTCCATTAAATGGTACCTGTCTCCATTAAATGGTACCGGTCTCCATTAAATGGTACTTGTCTCCATTAAATGGTACCGGTCTCCATTAAATGGTACCTGTCTCCATTAAATGGTACCTGTCTCCATTAAATGGTACCTGTCTCCATTAAATGGTACCTGTCTCCATTAAATGGTACCTGTCTCCATTAAATGGTACCTGTCTCCATTAAATGGTACCGGTCTCCATTAAATGGTACCTGTCTCCATTAAATGGTACTTGTCTCCATTAAATGGTACCGGTCTCCATTAAATGGTACCGGTCTCCATTAAATGGTACGGTCTCCAATGGTACCTGTCTCCAATGGTACCTGTCTCCAATGGTACCTGTCTCCATTAAATGGTACCGGTCTCCATTAAATGGTACCGGTCTCCATTAAATGGTACCTGTCTCCATTAAATGGTACCTGTCTCCATTAAATGGTACCGGTCTCCATTAAATGGTACCGGTCTCCATTAAATGGTACCTGTCTCCATTAAATGGTACCTGTCTCCATTAAATGGTACCTGTCTCCATTAAATGGTACCGGTCTCCATTAAATGGTACCTGTCTCCATTAAATGGTACTTGTCTCCATTAAATGGTACCGGTCTCCATTAAATGGTACCGGTCTCCATTAAATGGTACGGTCTCCAATGGTACCTGTCTCCAATGGTACCTGTCTCCAATGGTACCTGTCTCCATTAAATGGTACCGGTCTCCATTAAATGGTACCGGTCTCCATTAAATGGTACCTGTCTCCATTAAATGGTACCTGTCTCCATTAAATGGTACCGGTCTCCATTAAATGGTACCGGTCTCCATTAAATGGTACCTGTCTCCATTAAATGGTACCTGTCTCCAATGGTACCTGTCTCCATTAAATGGTACCGGTCTCCATTAAATGGTACCGGTCTCCATTAAATGGTACCTGTCTCCATTAAATGGTACCGGTCTCCATTAAATGGTACCTGTCTCCATTAAATGGTACCTGTCTCCAATGGTACCTGTCTCCATTAAATGGTACCGGTCTCCATTAAATGGTACCGGTCTCCATTAAATGGTACCGGTCTCCATTAAATGGTACGGTCTCCATTAAATGGTACCTGTCTCCAATGGTACCTGTCTCCAATGGTACCTGTCTCCATTAAATGGTACCGGTCTCCATTAAATGGTACCTGTCTCCATTAAATGGTGCCTGTCTCCATTAAATGGTACCTGTCTCCATTAAATGGTACCTGTCTCCAATGGTACCTGTCTCCAATGGTACCTGTCTCCATTAAATGGTACCGGTCTCCATTAAATGGTACCTGTCTCCATTAAATGGTACCTGTCTCCATTAAATGGTGCCTGTCTCCATTAAATGGTACCGGTCTCCATTAAATGGTACCGGTCTCCATTAAATGGTACCGGTCTCCATTAAATGGTACCGGGCTCCATTAAATGGTACCTGTCTCCAATGGTACCTGTCTCCATTAAATGGTACCTGTCTCCATTAAATGGTACCAGTCTCCATTAAATGGTACCCGTCTCCATTAAATGGTACATGTCTCCATTAAATGGTACCGGTCTCCATTAAATGGTACCGGTCTCCATTAAATGGTACCGGTCTCCATTAAAGGTACCGGTCTCCATTAAATGGTACCGGTCTCCATTAAATGGTACCTGTCTCCAATGGTACCTGTCTCCACTAAATGGTGCCTGTCTCCATTAAATGGTACCTGTCTCCATTAAATGGTACCTGTCTCCATTAAATGGTACCTGTCTCCATTAAATGGTACCTGTCTCCATTAAATGGTACTTGTCTCCATTAAATGGTACCGGTCTCCATTAAATGGTACCTGTCTCCATTAAATGGTACCTGTCTCCATTAAATGGTACCTGTCTCCATTAAATGGTACCTGTCTCCATTAAATGGTACCTGTCTCCATTAAATGGTACCTGTCTCCATTAAATGGTACCGGTCTCCATTAAATGGTACCTGTCTCCATTAAATGGTACCTGTCTCCATTAAATGGTACCTGTCTCCATTAAATGGTACCTGTCTCCATTAAATGGTACCTGTCTCCATTAAATGGTACCTGTCTCCATTAAATGGTACCGGTCTCCATTAAATGGTACTTGTCTCCATTAAATGGTACCGGTCTCCATTAAATGGTACCTGTCTCCAATGGTACCTGTCTCCACTAAATGGTGCCTGTCTCCATTAAATGGTACCGGTCTCCATTAAATGGTACCTGTCTCCATTAAATGGTACCTGTCTCCATTAAATGGTACCGGTCTCCATTAAATGGTACTTGTCTCCATTAAATGGTACCTGTCTCCATTAAATGGTGCCTGTCTCCATTAAATGGTACCTGTCTCCATTAAATGGTACCTGTCTCCATTAAATGGTACCGGTCTCCATTAAATGGTACCGGTCTCCATTAAATGGTACCTGTCTCCATTAAATGGTACCGGTCTCCATTAAATGGTACCTGTCTCCATTAAATGGTACCTGTCTCCATTAAATGGTACATGTCTCCATTAATTGGTACCTGTCTCCATTAAATGGTACCGGTCTCCATTAAATGGTACCGGTCTCCATTAAATGGTACCGGTCTCCATTAAATGGTACCGGTCTCCATTAAATGGTACTGGTCTCCATTAAATGGTACCTGTCTCCAATGGTACCTGTCTCCAATGGTACCTGTCTCCATTAAATGGTACCGGTCTCCATTAAATGGTACCTGTCTCCAATGGTACCTGTCTCCAATGGTACCTGTCTCCATTAAATGGTACCGGTCTCCATTAAATGGTACCGGTCTCCATTAAAGGTACCGGTCTCCATTAAATGGTACCGGTCTCCATTAAATGGTACCTGTCTCCAATGGTACCTGTCTCCATTAAATGGTACCTGTCTCCACTAAATGGTGCCTGTCTCCATTAAATGGTACCTGTCTCCAATGGTACCTGTCTCCATTAAATGGTACCTGTCTCCACTAAATGGTACCGGTCTCCATTAAATGATACCGGTCTCCATTAAATGGTACCTGTCTCCGTTAAATGGTACCGGTCTCCATTAAATGGTACCGGTCTCCATTAAATGGTACCGGTCTCCATTAAATGGTACCTGTCTCCATTAAATGGTACTTGTCTCCATTAAATGGTACCGGTCTCCATTAAATGGTACCTGTCTCCATTAAATGGTACCTGTCTCCATTAAATGGTACCGGTCTCCATTAAATGGTACCTGTCTCCATTAAATGGTACTTGTCTCCATTAAATGGTACTTGTCTCCATTAAATGGTACCGGTCTCCATTAAATGGTACCGGTCTCCATTAAATGGTACTTGTCTCCATTAAATGGTACCGGTCTCCATTAAATGGTACCGGTCTCCATTAAATGGTACCTGTCTCCATTAAATGGTACCTGTCTCCATTAAATGGTACCGGTCTCCATTAAATGGTACCGGTCTCCATTAAATGGTACCTGTCTCCATTAAATGGTACATGTCTCCATTAATTGGTACCTGTCTCCATTAAATGGTACCGGTCTCCATTAAATGGTACCGGTCTCCATTAAATGGTGCCTGTCTCCATTAAATGGTACCTGTCTCCATTAAATGGTACCGGTCTCCATTAAATGGTACCTGTCTCCATTAAATGGTACCGGTCTCCATTAAATGGTACTTGTCTCCATTAAATGGTACCGGTCTCCATTAAATGGTACCTGTCTCCAATGGTACCTGTCTCCACTAAATGGTGCCTGTCTCCATTAAATGGTACCGGTCTCCATTAAATGGTACCTGTCTCCATTAAATGATACCTGTCTCCATTAAATGGTACCGGTCTCCATTAAATGGTACTTGTCTCCATTAAATGGTACCTGTCTCCATTAAATGGTGCCTGTCTCCATTAAATGGTACCTGTCTCCATTAAATGGTACCTGTCTCCATTAAATGGTACCGGTCTCCATTAAATGGTACCGGTCTCCATTAAATGGTACCTGTCTCCATTAAATGGTACCGGTCTCCATTAAATGGTACCTGTCTCCATTAAATGGTACCTGTCTCCATTAAATGGTACATGTCTCCATTAATTGGTACCTGTCTCCATTAAATTGTACCGGTCTCCATTAAATGGTACCGGTCTCCATTAAATGGTACCGGTCTCCATTAAATGGTACCGGTCTCCATTAAATGGTACCGGTCTCCATTAAATGGTACTGGTCTCCATTAAATGGTACTGGTCTCCATTAAATGGTACCTGTCTCCAATGGTACCTGTCTCCAATGGTACCTGTCTCCATTAAATGGTACCGGTCTCCATTAAATGGTACCGGTCTCCATTAAAGGTACCGGTCTCCATTAAATGGTACCGGTCTCCATTAAATGGTACCTGTCTCCAATGGTACCTGTCTCCATTAAATGGTACCTGTCTCCACTAAATGGTGCCTGTCTCCATTAAATGGTACCTGTCTCCAATGGTACCTGTCTCCATTAAATGGTACCTGTCTCCACTAAATGGTACCGGTCTCCATTAAATGATACCGGTCTCCATTAAATGGTACCTGTCTCCGTTAAATGGTACCGGTCTCCATTAAATGGTACCGGTCTCCATTAAATGGTACCGGTCTCCATTAAATGGTACCTGTCTCCATTAAATGGTACTTGTCTCCATTAAATGGTACCGGTCTCCATTAAATGGTACCTGTCTCCATTAAATTGTACCTGTCTCCATTAAATGGTACCGGTCTCCATTAAATGGTACCTGTCTCCATTAAATGGTACTTGTCTCCATTAAATGGTACTTGTCTCCATTAAATGGTACCGGTCTCCATTAAATGGTACCGGTCTCCATTAAATGGTACTTGTCTCCATTAAATGGTACCGGTCTCCATTAAATGGTACCGGTCTCCATTAAATGGTACCTGTCTCCATTAAATGGTACCTGTCTACATTAAATGGTACCGGTCTCCATTAAATGGTACCGGTCTCCATTAAATGGTACCTGTCTCCATTAAATGGTACATGTCTCCATTAATTGGTACCTGTCTCCATTAAATGGTACCGGTCTCCATTAAATGGTACCGGTCTCCATTAAATGGTGCCTGTCTCCATTAAATGGTACCTGTCTCCATTAAATGGTACCTGTCTCCATTAAATGGTACCGGTCTCCATTAAATGGTACCGGTCTCCATTAAATGGTACCTGTCTCCATTAAATGGTACCGGTCTCCATTAAATGGTACCGGTCTCCATTACATGGTACCGGTCTCCATTAAATGGTACCAGTCTCCATCCTCTCTCTTGTAGAAGTGAGTAGTCCGGTCCCTACACTGCGCAGCATCAACAAGAAGGCCAAGTCCAGGCCTATGGACAAGGACGGACGCTACCGGAACCGTCTCAGCCACACCTCCGCCCCCATCTACCTGTCCAAGGCTAAGAAACCTGCCCCTGCAGAGGACCTGGGGGGTGTAGGGGGGGTCAACAACCGGCTGCCTGGACCGGGCGGGCCTGAAGACCAGCAGACACTGCCCGTGCCTCAGAGACAACGTAGGGACAACACACACATCAGCACGGAGGAGGAAACAGGAGGAAGACCATTCCCTTCCCTTATAGATCTGCACATCCTGGAGACAGACCAACACATCTCATCACACAACTGTCCCCATCCTGACAGCTGCAGGTGGGTCTTCCTCTGTGGTTCTCTACACAGCTGTGGGTCTTCCTCTGTGGTTCTCTACACAGCTGTGGGTCTTCCTGTGTGGTTCTCTACACAGCTGTGGGTCTTCCTCTGTGGTTCTCTACACAGCTGTGGGTCTTCCTGTGTGGGTCTCTACACAGCTGTGGATCTGCCTGTGTGGGTCTCTACACAGATGTGGGTCTTCCTGTGTGGTTCTCTAGACAGCTGTGGGTCTTCCTCTGTGGTTCTCTACACAGCTGTGGGTCTTCCTCTGTGGTTCTCTACACAGCTGTGGGTCTTCCTGTGTGGTTCTCTACACAGCTGTGGGTCTTCCTCTGTGGTTCTCTACACAGCTGTGGATCTGCCTGTGTGGGTCTCTACACAGCTGTGGATCTGCCTGTGAGGTTCTCATGACACTTTGTGGAATACATGACACTTTGTGGAATACATGACACTTTGTGGAATACATGACACTTTGTGGAATGCATGACACCACGTAGATATTGTGACTGCATTGTATAATGATTTTGGGTTTTGTCCACAGCTATTCCGTATCACTCCAAGGAACCAGGAACTCCTCCATGTCAAAAATCACTCTACACATGAGGTGAGTACACACGGCCTGTTACAACCCTTCACCTGAACCAACACGGCCTGTTACACACCTTCACCTGAACCAACACGGCCTGTTACACACCTTCACCTGAACCAACACGGCCTGCTACACACCTTCACCTGAACCAACACGGCCTGTTACACACCTTCACCTGAACCAACACGGCCTGCTACACACCTTCACCTGAACCAACACGGCCTGTTACACACCTTCACCTGAACCAACACGGCCTGCTACACACCTTCACCTGAACCAACACGGCCTGTTACACACCTTCACCTGAACCAACACGGCCTGCTACACACCTTCACCTGAACCAACACGGCCTGCTACACACCTTCACCTGAACCAACACGGCCTGCTACACACCTTCACCTGAACCAACACGGCCTGCTACACACCTTCACCTGAACCAACACGGCCTGCTACACACCTTCACCTGAACCAACACGGCCTGCTACACACCTTCACCTGAACCAACACGGCCTGCTACACACCTTCACCTGAACCAACACGGCCTTTTACACACCTTCACCTGAACCAACACGGCCTGCTACACACCTTCACCTGAACCAACACGGCCTGCTACACACCTTCACCTGAACCAACACGGCCTGCTACACACCTTCACCTGAACCAACACGGCCTGCTACACACCTTCACCTGAACCAACACGGCCTGCTACACACCTTCACCTGAACCAACACGGCCTGCTACACACCTTCACCTGAACCAACACGGCCTGCTACACACCTTCACCTGAACCAACACGGCCTGTTACACACCTTCACCTGAACCAACACGACCTGCTCCTCACCTTCACCTGAACCAACACGGCCTGCTACACACCTTCACCTGAACCAACACGGCCTGCTACACACCTTCACCTGAACCAACACGGCCTGCTACACACCTTCAAATGTGCACTAAATGATACCAACACGTAGAATCAAATCAAATCAAATCAGCTCCGTTCACCTGACAGCTACGGTACATCTACCGTTCACCTGACAGCTACGGTACATCTACCGTTCACCTGACAGCTACGGTATATCTACCGTTCACCTGACAGCTACGGTACATCTACCGTTCACCTGACAGCTACGGTATATCTACCGTTCACCTGACAGCTACATCTACCGTTCACCTGACAGCTACGGTATATCTACCGTTCACCTGACAGCTACGGTACATCTACCGTTCACCTGACAGCTACGGTATATCTACCGTTCACCTGACAGCTACATCTACCGTTCACCTGACAGCTACGGTATATCTACCGTTCACCTGACAGCTACGGTATATCTACCGTTCACCTGACAGCTACGGTATACTTACTGTTCACACACATACAACTGCCAGGCACACCAACTCGTGGATATTTTCCAATGATAAGATTAACAGTACAAACAACATTATATTCCTCAGTTCCAGTGCCAGTGTGTGGGTCAAACAGTGTGGAGTCACCAGAGGACGGCTGTGTCCTGACCACAGAGAGACCGAGCTCTATGCCGGAGAAAGAACATTTACTGAGGTACATCTCCACACCACCATGATAAAACATTACAGATGTTACTGAACATGGTTGGGGTCAATCCCACTTCACCTGACGTTACAATACTTCTCAAATTCACTGTGGAATTGACCCCAACTGTAAAGGAGGCCTTCCCTCTCTTCACTAGAAGAGGGGGTGTAACAGGGATCGGACCAACACGCAGCGTAGCCAGTGCTCAACATGTTTAATTAACAAAAACTACAGTGAACACTAAACAAATACAAAATAACAAAAGTGGCAAACCGATACAGACCTATCTGGTGCAGAATACAAAAACACAGAGACAGGAAACAACCACCCACAATCCCCAACACAAAACAAGCCACCTATATATGATTCTCAATCAGGGACAACGATTGACAGCTGCCTCTGATTGAGAACCATATTAGGCTGAACATAGAAACAGACGAACTAGACACACAACATAGAATTCCCACCCAGCTCACGTCCTGACCAACACTAAACAAGCAAAAACACATAAGAACTCTGGTCAGGACGTTACACCAACACCTGTTACTGACTTCCCAGCTTATGGAGCTACTGACTGACCTCTTGACCTCTTGCTCCTCAGGGGACAGATCACCTGTGGTCAGTATCTGTACTGTCATTCCAGGACGTTACCTATCACTTCAGAGTGGCCAAGTCTGTGAGTATTGAATTTAAATTAATTAATTTTTATATTATTTTATTTTTATTTAATTTTTATTTTGTTTTATTTTATATATTAAATTACATTTGACCATTTAAAATCCATATAAAAGTTGCGTCCTTGACCTCTGTCCTCTTCTCCTTCTGGCAGAGTGAAGTGAGGTGTGGCGTAGAGGATGAGAACGTATCCACCACACCGCCATACTCTGACTTCTACTTCCTCATTCAAAGGAGCTGCTCGTGAGAGGAGAGGAAACTAAGCATGCGAACTAGTGTGCTGCTTTGAACGTATCCGCAGACTGACCCAGGGTATCTTAACTAGTACACCTCCTATCCCATCCTTCTCTCTCTCTCTCTGGCTCCTTCCAAACAATAGGGGATCGAGAAACTATTTGTTCTGCTCTCAAACTTATGAGAGAGGCATGAATGTGGGACTGTATCCTCCCAAGCTCCGATGCCTTACATGATGTCATGATGATATAGACTTACAGTGTATTCGGAGAGTATTCAGACCCCTTTTTTTCCATATTTTATCACATTTTACATCAGTATTCAGACCCTTTACTCAGTACTTTGTTGAAGCACCTTTGGCAGCGATTACAGCCTTGTGTCTTCTTGGGTATGACGCTACAAGCTTGGCACACCTGCATTTGGGGAGTTTCTCCCATTCTTCTCTGTACAGCTATTTTCAGGTCTCTCCAGAGATGTTCGATCAGGTTCAAGTCCGGGCTCTGGCTGGCCAATTCAAGGATATTCAGAAACTTGTCCCGAAGCCACTCCTCAGTTATCTTGGCTGTGTGCTTAGGGTCGTTGTCCTGTTGGAAGGTGAACCTTCGCCCCAGTCTGAGGTCCTGAGCGCTCTGGACCAGGTTTTCCTCAAGTATCTCTCTGTACTTTGCTCCGTTCATCTTTCCCTCGATCCTGACTAGTCTCCCAGTCCCTGCCGCTGAAAAACATCCTCACAGCATGTTGCTACCACCACCATGCTTCACCGTTCGGATGGTGCCAGGTTTCCTCCAGACGCTTGGCATTCAGGCCAAAGAGTTCAATCTTGGTTTCATCAGACCAGAGAAGGATGATCAATCTCATGGATGATCAATGGAAACAGGATGCACCTGAACTTTCAAGTCTCACAGCAAAGGGTCTGAATACTTATGTAAATAAGGTATATACCTTATATACCTGTATACTTTTTGTTTTTGCTTTGTCATTATGGGGTATTGTGTGTAGATTGATAATGAGGGGGAAAAAACGATTTAATCCATTTTAGAATAAGGTTTTAACGTAACAAAATGTGGAAAAAGTCAAGGGGTCTGAATACTTTCTGAATGCCCTGTACATTATGTCTTAATAACTATGTTTTTTTTTTGCCAATTTATAGCATCCTTACACATTTTACTGAACTGGTTTTTCTTATCTACAATCTAACCATTCCTGATGACTGAAAACAAAAGTCTGTTTTGAACTAATGGTTTCGTGTTTAATGGAAATTCCATTTGGTTCTAGAACACAAGTGGCTTCGGCCCAAAAGGAACCCCATTCACTCTATTGTGTACTAAATAGGGAATAGGGTACCATTGGGCTCTGGTCTAAAGTAGTGCACTATATAGGGAATAGGGTTCTATAGGCCTCTGGTCTAAAGTAGTGCACTATATAGGGAATAGGGTACCATTGGGTACGCAGACTGTGCCTCAGCAAATAATAAGGGGGAGTCATGTTCACAGCTGGTCTCAGTGGCGTATCAAGAGTAACGTTATATTACAGCTGGCCTCAGTGGCGTATCAAGAGTAACGTTATATTACAGCTGGTCTCAGTGGCGTATCAAGAGTAACGTTATATTACAGCTAGTCTCAGTGGCGTATCAAGAGTAACGTTATATTACAGCTAGTCTCAGTGGCGTATCAAGAGTAACGTTATATTACAGCTAGTCTCAGTGGCGTATCAAGAGTAACGTTATATTACAGCTGGTCTCAGTGGCGTATCAAGAGTAACGTTATATTACAGCTGGTCTCAGTGGCGTATCAAGAGTAACGTTATATTACAGCTGGTCTCAGTGGCGTATCAAGAGTAACGTTATATTACAGCTGGTCTCAGTGGCGTATCAAGAGTAACGTTATATTACAGCTGGTCTCAGTGGCGTACCAAGAGTAACGTTATATTACAGCTGGTCTCAGTGGCGTATCAAGAGTAACGTTATATTACAGCTGGTCTCAGTGGCGTATCAAGAGTAACGTTATATTACAGCTAGTCTCAGTGGCGTATCAAGAGTAACGTTATATTACAGCTGGTCTCAGTGGCGTATCAAGAGTAACGTTATATTACAGCTGGTCTCAGTGGCGTATCAAGAGTAACGTTATATTACAGCTAGTCTCAGTGGCGTATCAAGAGTAACGTTATATTACGTACCGGGCTGCTTTATTCTGGGTCAGATTGATTTACTCACTGGTTGCGTCCAAATGGCACCCTATTCCCTATATAGTGACCAGAGCCCTATGGTACCCTATTCCCTATATAGTGCACTACTTGTACGTAGTGTAACACTGTATAATCTGGAACACTGTGTATACACTGTATAATCTGGAACACTGTATATACACTGTATAATCTGGAACACTGTGTATACACTGTATAATCTGGAACACTGTGTATACACTGTATAATCTGGAACACTGTATAATATGGTACACTGTGTATACACTGTATAATCTGGAACACTGTATACACACTGTATAATCTGGAACACTGTATACACACTGTATAATCTGGAACACTGTGTATACACTGTATAATCTGGAACACTGTGTATACACTGTATAATCTGGAACACTGTATAATATGGAACACTGTGTATACACTGCATAATCTGGAACACTGTATAATCTGGAACACTGTATATACACTGTATAATCTGGAACACTGTATATACACTGCATAATCTGGAACACTGTATATACACTGTATAATCTGGAACACTGTATAATCTGGAACACTGTATAATCTGGAACACTGTATATACACTGTGTAATCTGGAACACTGTATATACACTGATAATCTGGAACACTGTATATACACTGTATAATCTGGAACACTGTATACACACTGCATAATCTGGAACACTGTATATACACTGTATAATCTGGAACACTGTATATACACTGATAATCTGGAACACTGTATACACACTGTATAATCTGGAACACTGAATATACACTGTATAATCTGGAACACTGTATATACACTGTATAATCTGGAACACTGTATACACACTGCATAATCTAGAACACTGTATATACACTGTATGATCTGGAACACTGTATAATCTGGAACACTGTATATACACTGTATAATCTGGAACACTGTATATACACTGTATAATCTGGAACACTGTATAATCTGGAACACTGTATATACACTGTATAATCTGGAACACTGTATATACACTGTATAATCTGGAACACTGTATACTCTGGAACACTGTGTATACACTGTATAATCTGGAACACTGTATACACACTGTATAATCTGGAACACTGTATATACACTGTATAATCTGGAACACTGTATACACACTGCATAATCTGCAATACTGTATACTCTGGAACACTGTATAATCTGGAACACCGTATATACACTGTATAATCTGGAACACTGTATATACACTGTATAATCTGGAACACTGTATACTCTGGAACACTGTATATACACTGTATAATCTGGAACACTGTATATACACTGTATAATCTGGAACACTGTATATACACTGTATAATCTGGAACACTGTATACACACTGTATAATCTGGAACACTGTATATACACTGCATAATCTGGAACACTGTATACTCTGGAACACTGTATATACACTGTATAATCTGGAACACTGTATACACACTGCATAATCTGGAACACTGTATACTCTGGAACACTGTATATACACTGTATAATCTGGAACACTGTATACACACTGCATAATCTGCAATACTGTATACACACTGTATAATCTGGAACACTGTATAATCTGGAACACTGTATAATCTGGAACACTGTATAATCTGGAACACTGTATGATCTCAGCATTTGATAATTGCATCCATTGTTCAGGTCCAACACTGACTATATGTTTGAACAACAACGAAAATACTTTTTCCGCTGTAACTTGCCCACTGGAATCTTAATACACTGTAACTCACTCACAGGACCACTAGCAAATGCTACATTTGTGTTTAAGACAAAGTACTGTCTTAGCTACATGTATGTTAACTTTATATGCTTGAATTGTAGAAGATTGGCGATTTCCTTTCTGCTCTCGATGATGATGTTGATAACCCACACAAATATCAACATCTCTATGATGTTTTTTAAACCGCTGGTGCCTTATCCTTCTCGACAAGGAGGTCGGCTTATCCTTCTCTACAAGGAGGTCGGTTTATCTTTCTCTACAAGGAGGTCGGCTTATCTCGAGACAGAAGCGGCTCATGGACTTGATTGAATGCTGACTGATTGAATGCTGTTCACGTTTGAGCCACAGAGTGTTTAAATCCTATTTATTTAAACTAACAAAGGTGGCCATTTTGTGACACGGCCTTGTGCAACTGAAGGAGAAAAAGGTTTGGCCAGAAGCCACGCTAGCAGCCTACTGAAAGAGTCACGGATTTATACACTTGGCACATTGTATTATTCTAACCTTTCCATTCATTGCTCTGAATCTGTGTAACGCTTTTTGTCTTCCCCTCCCTGACGGGAAACATCACCCTTTCCCTTAAGCCATGTTTATAACTATAAATCTCCTTTGGAAAACACACCTCTTCACATGTACTCTGTTATTTGCCTATACTTTTTGTAGTGATATCTTTTCCTTACTCACTGACCACTGTCCTGTTGGATATACTATTGACCATATTCCTCATATGTCATGCAATACAGTATTTAGTATATACATGTATTAGTACGTGATGAAGGACCCTTTGGATATTGGTATCTGAATGTCACAAGTTAACAAAATATGTATTCCCATCTCACGGGCATTCAGAATGCACCATCTCTCCAATACAGAGACCTGGGCCCGTATTCAGAAATCACCGTAGGAGTACTGATCTAGGATCAGGCCTTAGGGTAGGAGTACTGATCTAGGATCAGGTCTTATGGTAGAAGTACTGATCTAGGATCAGGCCTTAGGGTGGGAGTATTGATCTAGGATCAGGCCTTAGAGGAGGAGTGCTAATCTAGGATCAGATTCCCATTGTCCATGTCCAAAAGAAATATCCTTGATCACAAATACAGGCCCCTGGTGGGTTAAAACAGTTATATTGACACAATGTCTCTCTAACCAGGTGTGTTAAATCTTACCTGACCTGTCATAAGAAATCTAAATTAAAAAACAAATAATCAAATGAATATACTTAATTGAAGATGACACAATATAAAATATATAGTATTATACTGTATTACCAATATGATTTTGCCATACATGAGTACAGTGTACTGTTTTAGCTTATTTATAATGCACCAGCCAGCCTTTATAGTGACACCAGCATAGTACTTGTAGTTTAGCACTGTATATATGAACTGCTTAATGCTCTGATGGTGGTTCCAACTGGTTTAAACTGGTTCAAACTGGTTCCAACTGGTTCAAACTGGTTCCAACTGGTTCCAACTGGTTCAAACTGGTTCCAACTGGTTTAAAATGGTATAGAAACTCATTACATGTTACTGTGTAGCTTCATTTTGTAACAATCTATGCTCCTTTTTTATGTTATTTCTGTATTATCACTATCATTTTTACTCTTTATTACTGTATCATGTATGTTGTATCATTAATATGTAAATGTTGTTTTATGAAATTCTATGCCAATCAAAATCACTATTCTCCTTTTACCTGTTTCACTGAGAAAGAAAACACACGGGTGTGCGCGCACACACACACACACACACGCACGCACGCACGCACACACACACACACACACACGCACGCACGCACGCACGCACACGCACGCACGCACACGCACGCACGCGCACACACGCACGCACGCACGCACACACGCACGCGCACGCACGCACGCACGCACGCACGCACACACACACACGCACGCACGCACGCACGCACGCACACACACACACACACACACACGCACACACACACACACACACAGGACTTTCTAATTAAAACTTTACAATGAAACGATCAAATCACTCATTTTGAAATGCATTTATCTTCTTACTCTAATTCGTATGGCTTAAAGCCCTTCAGAACACTAAAATACTTGATGAACATTGAATCACTTTTGTAAAGCATATTCACCCCCTTCCCTCATTCACCTCTACACTAGTCCTGTTCCTGCTTTAAAAGTTCTCCCTATAAATCTGTGCTTTTTAGTCGAACCTCTTACTTTGTTTTTAATACATGATCGTGGCATTTATTTTTAAGTCTTTGCTGTTTTCGTCTCTTTTTTTTGTTTGTTTTGAAGAGCTTGTTGTCATAATATGAATGCATGCAGTAAATAAAATATTGATTGAAAACAAAATGTGTCTTGGTTGGTGGAGAGCGAGAGAGCGAGCCCTAAACAGCATATCACAGCCAGGAACATTGTTATTTTATCGATTCATTTTAAGATCTAGGATCAGCACAATTGCATGTAAAATAATCTGTTAAATTATTTTGTGCTAATCTTAAAATTAATCTCATGTAAAAATCTCTGTTTCGGAATAAAACATGGAATAAATAAACTAAGGATTCCGCATGAAACTGTTTTTCCAGCCCGCTAAGTGGCGGCCAAGTATTTTTACGCTGGCTTGAGAACGTCGGGAGAACTGACGTGGCTCTTATCTAGTATTGAGATTCTGCAGTAGGAACAAGAAACTCAACAAAATGGTAAGTGATTTGTAGCTAATGCACAATTTTATAATAATAACTTGATCATGAAATGCGACTTCTGTCTAAATCCTAATATTATATGTATTCAAATGGTTGTTGTAGCTAGGCATTTCCGTGTTGTAATGGCTAGCTTGCTAGCCAACATTAGCTAACTAGCCCAATCTTGGACTAAAGGAGCCTAAATTCACGTTACTCCTTATTCCAAGGATTTGTGTTACATGTTTTGTTTATTAAAATACAAATTGACTCTGGAAACCAAAACAGCCAAATACTCAAATTAAATGGAAATCTTAATTGCAATACGGTTCTAGAAACACAAATCCCTGTTCAGGTCACAAACGTTAAATATCAATCAATCAAATGTATTTATATAGCCCTTCTTACATCAGCTGATATCTCAAAGTGCTGTACAGAAACTCAGCCTAAAACCTCAAACAGCAAGCAATGCAGGTGTAGAAGCACGGTGGCTAGGAAAAACTCCCTAGAAAGGCCAAAACCTAGGAAGAAACCTAGAGAGGAACCAGGCTATGAGGGGTGGCCAGTCCTCTTCTGGCTGTGCCGGGTGGAGATTATAACAGAACATGGCCAAGATGTTCAAATGTTCAGAACAGGCAGAACAGTTGAAACTGGAGCAGCAGCACGGCCAGGTGGACTGGAAACAACAAGGAGTCATCAGGCCAGGTAGTCCTGAGGCATGGTCCTAGGGCTCAGGTCCTCCAAGAGAGAGAAAGAAAGAATTAGAGGGAGCATACTTACATTCACACAGGACACCGGATAAGACACAGTAGACACTTAGTGTTTTGTTTTAACACAGTTGCAGCATACAGTATTTTTTAGTGACAACAGGTTTGTGGTGTCTGTCTTCCGTTTACACGCAGGTGGTCAGAGAAGCAGATAACTCATTAGCGCAGGTAGTCAGTCAGTCCTCTGTCTTGCGTCTGTTTTCCGTAAACAAGCGCTGTAACATGGAGATATGGCCTTGTGGGAACCCTAACCCTATAAAAAGGTGTGAATCAATTTAACCTTTCGTTTTTGGAAAACTTTTTCTCTCCGATATGAAATATCCGTATGATTCCAAAACCGTACGGCAAGCGATGCTGTTAATGTTCAAACCGAGCCTCCGGGCTGAATAGGCATTTTCTTCGATGGCTCGTTTAAAAATATTTGTAGACATGTTTTTGTAAGTACATAAAGGAAGATGGTTGCTCAGCGAAACTCCATATTTGGTGATAAATGAACATATTTTGACAACGTTTACAGAGCTGACTTGTCTCGTTAAATAAAAATGGGAGTTTGATTTTGAGTTTTCTGGGCGAGAGGTCTCTAACGCACAGATACTAGTTCAGCTAACGATATTCATTAACGCTATATCTGTAGCCAGTGAACTACGTTTCATAGCTACTCATCATTTAATCGAATAGCATAACATGTAGCTATGTTATGATGGGAATACAGTAGCTAGCTATGGTAATATAGCGGAACAATATAGATCAAGTTTAACTAGCTACTGTAGCTAGTAAGCTAACACCCAATACAGCCTCCCACAGACAATGCCAAGTTAAGACCAGAGAACTTCAACTGTTATGATCAAGTCAGTCAATAAGCCGTTTGATCTGTCCATAACTCATATTTACCTCGTTAGTAAGTTGAAACCCCGTGTTTATTTATAGCAACATACCTGTCCATTTAGAAATGTGGGATATTGTCCCTAACCAGAAGCACACTGAGGGAATCTCTACATTGTCTCCGTTCTTCTTCTTCCCTCAGGAGCTGGAGGCTATGACTCGATACACCAGTCCGGTGAACCCGGCAGTCTTCCCACACCTCACTGTGGTCCTACTGGCTATCGGCATGTTCTTCACCGCGTGGTTCTTTGTGTATCCTTCCACGGTCATCTGTCTTTATAGTGACTTTTATGGTCTTCAAACCTGGGGAATGGGGACACTGAACGTGTCGGCTTTTGTTGCAGCCCAGTATTAACACACCAATGTCAACTAATATGCCCTGTGTCTTTCTACGACTTAGGAATGAAGAACAGTGATTGATAACAGGCTGAGATTTGGATAACAGGCTGATAGAAGCGGTTGCTGAGTCTGAATATTCACAGAGATAATATACACTACTGTAGGTGAATGTGTTGACAATAAGTGAGACGATGTATATATATATTTTTCCGATAGACTGGATGTAACGGTTGGTCTGTTGTGTACCACTACGATTGGCACCATAACTGTCTCCCAGCTACGAGGTAACGTCCACTAAATACACCAGAGACGTGTACAAAGAGCTGCTCATCTCCCTGGTGGCGTCTCTCTTCATGGGCTTCGGAGTGCTGTTTCTGTTACTGTGGGTCGGCATCTATGTCTGACAGGTAAGAGAGAGACTTATGCTGCATTCACGATGAGTCGGAACCTCGTGAGTTAAATTTTTTCCTGGAGCTTCCTATTGGTTGATTCGGGATACTTCCCAAGTGGGCAACTCGGACCCGGTATTAACTCTTTACAATGAGTTTCCAGGTCGGACATTTCTCAATTTCCGTGTTCTGACACTCATTCGCCATAGTGTTTCATGTCTATGATCCCTGTGTGTGTGTCCTGTTACAGATTGTTATATTGCCAAATGATACAGAAGAACATTCCAGTGGAACAGAAGGACATCACGAAGTGGGCTCCACCACAGACACAGAAGATGGACTGCACTGACGAGAGGGTGGGGATTGGGGTTGCCTTTCACTAAATAAAGAGACATTTGTACAAAACTGCGTAGTTTCTACTGGTAATGAAAGGAGGCCGCCTGTGCGTTTTGTTTTTAAAGGTCCTTATTACAAATCTGTGTTGATTCCAGGTAGGTATCAACATGTGAAAACTAAAAGAGATGGGAACCCGCACACTATCTAAAGAGGAATAAATCCCAAACTGAGGCTCAATGCAGAATAAAGGTAAACAAAACAAAACCAAAACCAGGCAGCTTTTTATTAATGCACTTTAACTCGCTGAGCTTTTGGGCACTATGATGTCCAAATAAAATGTATTTTCTGTATTTAAGCCTCTGTTTTGGATTCATACCTAGTCTTTACTGGTGAAATTGTGACAGCATTGGAGTGAGCCAGCCTATTGATGCTTTGGAGGTGCCTTCATTAGTCAGAGGACTGCAGTAGAAATAAATCGCCACAAGGTGGTGCTAGAGACGTCTGCCAGAGGGCACCACAGTGAATCTGAATTGCATTGCCTTGATTCCTTGCACCCTCTCTCCTCGCTTCCTTCTCAAAACCCCATTGGATGAGGTCAAACCTTTTGACTTTGTCATTAAATGAGTTTTAAGGATGTGAGGAATCAAGGCAATTCAATTCAGATTGTCCCCAATAAGTCAGTGATTGCAGTATTATTTTTAAACTTCCGTTTAGTAGTAGTGACAACTACCTAGACACATCTCATTCACAAAGGTGACATGACTGTTCAGGAAAGAATCTGGTGTTTCAAGATCCTCATGCCGACGGCCCTGGCATTGACATGGGAGTAGGAAGTCCCAAGAACATATGGAAATCTGTAGTGATTTATACTAGTTTTAATTCTATGTGATCCGGCTGGAGATCAGAATTAGACTGCCTGTGTAAACGCAGCCATAGAGAGATGTGTCTATCTCTTTATTTGGTGTGAGTGCAGTACATGTAACTTTGAGATACAGCATGTACCCTAGGGAATGCAGTGAGGGCTATTTCAGACCACTGTGGTCTAATAGTGGTGGTGATGCCTTAAACCCCAATCCCAGATTAATATCTGAGGTACAAACAGAGCAGTCAGTCGCCATCTGGCCCCGGTGTTACCCTCGTGACCATCTGGCCCCGGTGTTACCCTCGTGACCATCTGGCCCCGGTGTTACCCTCGTGACCATCTGGCCCCGGTGTTACCCTCGTGACCATCTGGCCCCGGTGTTACCCTCGTGACCATCTGGCCCCGGTGTTAACCTCGTGACCATCTGGCCCCGGTGTTACCCTCGTGACCATCTGGCCCCGGTGTTACCCTCGTGACCATCTGGCCCCGGGGAGTAACTACAATGTTGTTGATCCGTCCTCAGTTTTCTATCACAGCGATTAAACTCTATAACTGTTTTAAAGTCACCATTGGCCTCAAAGGGATATTTAATGTCTGCTTTAAAATGATAAACTACCAATAGGGGCCCTCCCTCAGCGAGGCATTGGAAAACCTCCCTGGTCTTTGTGGTTGAATCTGTGTTTGAAATTCACTGCTGGACTGAGGGATCTTACAGATAATTGTATGTGTTTGGGTACAGAGATGAGGTAGTCATTCAGAAATCATGTTAAACACAATTATTTCACACAGAGTGAGTCCATGAAACTTATTATGTGACTCGTTAAGCACATGTTGACTCCTTAACTTATTTAGGCTTGCCATAACAAAGGGATTGAATACTTATTGACTCAAGACATTTCAGCTTTTCATTTTTAATTCATTTGTAAAACAATTTAAACATAATTCCTCTGACATTATGGGGAATTGTGTGTAGGCCAGTGACCAGAAAATGTAAATGTAATCCATTTTAAATTCAAGCTGTAACATGTGGAAGAAGTGAGAAGGCACTGCATGCCTTCCCAATGGCATTATAGTCCCTATTTAGTGCACTACTCTCTCTGGACCCATAGGGCTCTGGTCAACAGTAGTGTTCTATATAGGGAATAGGGTTATGGTCTAAAGTAGTGCACTATATAGGGAATAGGGCTCTGGTCTAAAGTAGTGCACTATATAGGGAATAGGGCTCTGGTCTAAAGTAGTGCACTATATAGGGAATAGGGCTCTGGTCTAAAGTAGTGCACTATATAGGGAATAGGGCTCTGGTCTAAAGTAGTGCACTATATAGGGAATAGGGCTCTGGTCTAAAGTAGTGCACTATATAGGGTTCCATTTAGTAAAAACACTGAAATGAATTGCCATTGTGCATTTTATTTTATTTTTTTATCCATTGGAGGAAAACCTGAGATTGTCCTTTAGTGTCATCTGCCTCTAGTAACAACACTAGTCCATATTAGTGGAACATCTTGATTGACAAACTACCAGGATGGACCACTCTTTCTCCTATCTCTATCCTAGTCCAGGGTCGTGTTCAGTAGGGCACACCGTAGCAAAACGTTTTGAAACTGAAAACAATGGCCGTTTCTTATTGGACAAGGCCAGATAGTCCCTCCATGTCAGTTTTCTTCTGGTGTCAAATGAACATGACCCACCCAGGTAGTGAAAGTCTTGTCACCAGTCTGGCGGACCTCACTTGGTACTAGATCCTCCAATCCCTCCCTCCTCGCTGACGAGCTCTGGCGAAGGAATCCCTCAGCCAGACAGATAATAGATCCTCCAGTCCCTCCCTCCTCGCTGACGAGCTCTGGCGAAGGAATCCCTCAGCGGCCGCAGGTCGCCAGGACACTCTGTCGTCCGTTTACAACCCAGCAGCAGGACCGATACCTCCGCCTTTGTGCAAGGAGGAGCACTGCCAAAGCCCTGCAAAATGACCTCCAGCAGGCCACAAATGTGCATGTGTCAGCATATGGTCTCACAAGGGGTCTGAGGATCTCATCTCGGAACCTAATGGCAGTCAGGCTACCTCTGGCGAGCACATGGAGGGCTGTGCGGCCCCACAAAGAAATGCCACCCCACACCATGACTGACCCACCGCCAAACCGGTCATGCTGGAGGATGTTGCAGGCAGCAGAACGTTCTCCACGGCGTCTCCAGACTCTGTCACGTCTGTCACATGTGCTCAGTGTGAACCTGCTTTCATCTGTGAAGAGCACAGGGCGCCAGTGGCGAATTTGCCAATCTTGGTGTTCTCTGGCAAATGCCAAACGTCCTGCACGGTGCTGGGCTGTGAGCACAACCCCCACCTGTGGACGTCGGGCCCTCATACCACCCTCATGGAGTCTGTTTCTGACCGTTTGAGCAGACACATGCACATTTGTGGCCTGCTGGAGGTCATTTTGCAGGGCGCTGGCAGTGCACCTCCTTGCACAAAGGTGGCGGTAGCGGTCCTGCTGCTGGGTTGTTGCCCTCCTACGGCCTCCTCCACGTCTCCTGATGTACTGGTCTGTCTCCTGGTAGCGCCTCCATGCTCTGGACACTACGCTGACAGACACAGCAAACCTTTTTGCCACAGCTCGCATTGATGTGCCATCCTGGATGAACTGCACTACCTGAGCCACTTGTGTGGGTTGTAGACTCCGTCTCATGCTACCACTAGAGTGAGAGCACCGCCAGCATTCAAAAGTGACCAAAACATCAGCCAGGAAGCATAGGAACTGAGAAGTGGTCTGTGGTCACCACCTGCAGAATCACTCCTTTATTGGGGGTGTCTTGCTAATTGCCTATAATTTCCACCTGTTGTCTATTCCATTTGCACAACAGCATGTGAAATTTATTGTCAATCAGTGTTGCTTCCTAATTGGACAGTTTGATTTCACAGAAGTGTGATTGACTTGGAGTTACATTGTGTTGTTTTAAGTGTTCCCTTTATTTTTTTGAGCAGTGTAAAAGCAACCATTTGCCAGTGCTAATGCCTAAGACGCGTCACAAAGTTAACAAACATGTTTGTCAGTTAAGTAGGCTTGTGAAAAGAAGCAACCACTTATCAAGCTTCAAAAAAGTACAGCTGAATAAACCTAAGTGGTACTGAGAGCAGGTCTTTCTCTTCAAACATACCAACCCTCTGGAAGACAGAGAGAACCTGTAGGCCGTTTGTCCAGGTCAAACTGTTGGACTCCAGCCATCTCAGGCTCTAGAGGAAACATCAAAACATGATCCATGTTTACAACTACATCTGTACACATCATGTATTATTTCTGATGAGAGTTAGAATCCTGTCCCTCCTACGCCCCCCCCTCTCTCTCTCTCTCTCTGTGTGTCCGTACGTACCACTACCGAGCAGTGAAAGGAGATGCTGAGGGTGAGGTAGATGGCACACAGCATCAGTAAGCCTTTAAACCTCTCCAGTAGCAGAGCGACCAGACCGACCTGGAACACGGACGTGTTAAACATCATCAGCAGAATGATGATCACGTCGAACAGCCAGGCTATGTCCTAGATGCTGGAACACACAGATTATTAATCACACTTAGGCCTAAACAACATTACAGTAATTATAAACAATGTAAGTAAGACCTGATTGTTATTGGGAAAGATTTTGGAACATTTTCAAAAACGACAAAATAAAAAATAACTAGCTATTAAAGTCAAATAAACATTTGAATCATTAACGGGCTACAAAACCAATCATGTACGTACATGAACAGCACTAGCTGGATGACGGGCGCTGCCCTGAGCAGCTCACTTAAGGAGTTGACACACAGGTCATAGGTCAGCAGGACCAGCGAGTTGTTGTTGGTCTGGAGCATCTCTGGGTTAGGTCTGGCTACCTAGCCCAGGACACCTGCAGCTGGGATGAGCTTGACACAATCACAGCCTCGGGCTGGCACCTCCTTCTCTGGCCCTCGGCTGGCACCTCCTTCTCTGGCCCTCGGCTGGCACCTCCTTCTCTGGCCCTCGGTTGGCACCTCCTTCTCTGGCCCTCGGCTGCCACCTCCTTCTCTGGCCCTCGGCTGCCACCTCCTTCTCTGGCCCTCGGCTGCCATCTCCTCCTCTGGCCCTCGGCTGCCACCTCCTTCTCTGGCCCTCGGGCTGGCACCTCCTTCTCTGGCCCTCGGCTGGCACCTCCTTCTCTGGCCCTCGGGCTGCCACCTCCTTCTCTGGCCCTCGGGCTGCCACCTCCTTCTCTGGCCCTCGGCCTGCCACCTCCTTCTCTGGCCCTCGGGCTGCCACCTCCTTCTCTGGCCCTCGGGCTGCCACCTCCTTCTCTGGCCCTCGGCTGGCACCTCCTTCTCTGGCCCTCGGCTGCCACCTCCTTCTCTGGCCCTCGGGCTGCCACCTCCTTCTCTGGCCCTCGGCTGGCACCTCCTTCTCTGGCCCTCGGCTGGCACCTCCTTCTCTGGCCCTCGGCTGGCACCTCCTTCTCTGGCCCTCGGCTGGCACCTCCTTCTCTGGCCCTCGGCTGCCACCTCCTTCTCTGGCCCTCGGCTGGCACCTCCTTCTTAGGCACTCGGGCTGGCACCTCCTTCTCTGGCCCTCGGCTGCCACCTCCTTCTCTGGCCCTCGGCTGCCACCTCCTTCTCTGGCCCTCGGCTGCCACCTCCTTCTCTGGCCCTCGGCTGGGATGAACTTCAAAAGGCCCCTCTGGCTTTTACTCTTTGGTTCCTTTCCCGTCTTCGCTCCTTTGCCAGTCACAGGTATTTGACCTGTAGTGACACAGCCACGACCCTCCGCTGATGGCCTTCACCGCCACGACCCTCCGCTGATGGCCTTCACCGCCACGACCCTCCGCTTTGATGACCTCCACGACCCTCCGCTTTGATGGCCCTCACCTCCACGACCCTCCACTTTGATGACCTTCACCTCCACGACCCTCCACTTTGATGACCTTCACCTCCACGACCCTCCGCTTTGATGGCCCTCACCGCCACGACCCTCCGCTTTGATGACCCTCACGACCCTCCACTTTGATGGCCTTCACCCCCACGACCCTCCGCTTTGATGACCTCCACTACCCTCCGCTTTGATGACCTTCACCTCCACGACCCTCCGCTTTGATGACCTCACCGCCACGACCCTCCGCTTTGATGACCTCCACGACCCTCCGCTTTGATGACCTCCACGACCCTCTGCTTTGATGGCCTTCACCTTCACGACCCTCCGCTTTGATGACCTCACCGCCACGACCCTCCGCTTTGATGGCCTTCACCTTCACGACCCTCTGCTTTGATGACCTCACCGCCACGACCCTCCGCTTTGATGGCCTTCACGACCCTCCGCTTTGATGGCCTTCACCTCACGACCCTCTGCTTTGATGGCCTTCACCTTCACGACCCTCCGCTTTGATGACCTCACCGCCACGACCCTCCGCTTTGATGGCCTTCACGACCCTCCGCTTTGATGACCTCACCGTCACGACCCTCCGCTTTGATGACCTCACCGCCACGACCCTCCACTTTGATGACCTTCACCTCCACGACCCTCCGCTTTGATGAGCCACACGACCCTCCGCTTTGATGACCCCCACGACCCTCCGCTTTGATGGCCTTCACGACCCTCCACTTTGATGACCTTCACCTCACGACCCTCTGCTTTGATGACCTCCACGACCCTCCACTTTGATGACCTTCACCTCACGACCCTCCGCTTTGATGGCCTTCACGACCCTCCACTTTGATGACCTTCACCTCACGACCCTCCGCTTTGATGACCTCCACGACCCTCCGCTTTGATGACCCCCACAACCCTCCGCTTTGATGGCCCTCACCTCCACGACCCTCCGCTTTGATGGCCTTCACCTCCACGACCCTCCGCTTTGATGACCCCCACAACCCTCCGCTTTGATGGCCCTCACCTCCACGACCCTCCACTTTGATGACCTTCACCTCCACGACCCTCCGCTTTGATGGCCCTCACCTCCACGACCCTCCACTTTGATGACCTTCACCTCCACGACCCTCCGCTTTGATGGCCTCCACGACCCTCCGCTTTGATGGCCCTCATCGCCACGACCCTCCGCTTTGATGACCTTCACCTCCACAACCCTCCGCTTTGATGACCTTCACCTCCACGACCCTCCGCTTTGATGGCCCTCACCTCCACGACCCTCCACTTTGATGACCTTCACCTCCACGACCCTCCGCTTTGATGGCCTCCACGACCCTCCGCTTTGATGGCCCTCATCGCCACGACCCTCCGCTTTGATGACCTTCACCTCCACGACCCTCCGCTTTGATGGCCTCCACGACCCTCCGCTTTGATGGCCCTCATCGCCACGACCCTCCGCTTTGATGACCTTCACCTCCACAACCCTCCGCTTTGATGGCCCTCACCTTCAGGACCCTCCGCTTTGATGGCCCTCACCGCCACGACCCTCCGCTTTGATGGCCCTCACCGCCACGACCCTCTGCTTTGATGGCCCTCACCGCCACGACCCTCCACTTTGATGGCCTTCACCTTCACGACCCTCCGCTTTGATGACCTTCACGACCCTCCGCTTTGATGGCCCTCACCGTTACGACCCTCCGCTTTGATGGCCTTCACCTTCACGACCCTCCGCTTTGATGGCCCTCACCTCCACGACCCTCCGCTTTGATGACCTTCACCTTCACGACCCTCCGCTTTGATGGCCTTCACCTTCACGACCCTCCGCTTTGATGACCTTCACGACCCTCCGCTTTGATGGCCTTCACCGCCACGACCCTCCGCTTTGATGGCCCTCACCTCCACGACCCTCCGCTTTGATGACCTTCACCTCCACGACCCTCCGCTTTGATGACCTTCACCTCCACAACCCTCCGCTTTGATGGCCTTCACGACCCTCCGCTTTGATGGCCCTCACCTCCACAACCCTCCGCTTTGATGGCCTTCACGACCCTCCGCTTTGATGGCCCTCACCTTCACGACCCTCCGCTTTGATGGCCTTCACCTCCACGACCCTCCGCTTTGATGACCTCCACGACCCTCCGCTTTGATGACCTCCACGACCCTCCGCTTTGATGGCCCTCACCTCCACGACCCTCCGCTTTGATGACCTCCACGACCCTCCGCTTTGATGGCCTTCACCTCCACGACCCTCCGCTTTGATGACCTCCACGATCCTCCGCTTTGATGGCCACCTACCTTTCCACCGTCACCTTCCTCACTTTGGTTCTACCCAAATCTGTGAGTTTTTAGATGCGGACCTTCAGTTCAGATTAAAACATTTAATCCAAGTCCTAGTATCAGTGTTCAGGAACACAGGCTGTGTTATTCCTCAGCATGTCAGTCCTGCTGGTAGCCATACTGAACAGATTGAAATGTATCGTCATTTTGAGATGAGAAACAAGGTCCTCTGCTTCATAATGGACTTCTGTTAACGGTCACGTTGAGTTTCTCTCAGGATGATTTCTTTAGTCTTCTCCTCTTGCTAGTCCTCCCTGAAACAGAAGTACAGAGTAGTTAAATAGTAGTGGCACAACATTAGGATGCTTCAGCCCCCAGTCTCTGTCAACTTCATTATCTTCTGGAAAATGAGCCTTTGTGTATGTAACCGATGTGAAATGGCTAGCTAGTTAGCGGTGGTGCGCGCTAATAGCGTTTCAATCAGTGACGTCACTCGCTCTGAGACCTTGAAGTAGTTGTTCCCCTTTGCTCTGCAAGAGCCGCGGCTTTTGGGGCGCGATGGGTAACGATGCTTCGAGCGTGGCTGTTGTCGATGTGTGCAGAGGGTCCCTGGTTCAAGCCCAGGTTGGGGCGAGGAGAGGGACGGAAGCTAAACCGCTACATGTAGATGAGTAAGATAGCGTGACAGTAGTATCATGCTCCCTGCTCTCCTCCCATGCATCTGGTCAAGAGCCAAAGCAGTGTGTAACTTTGTGAGTAGTGAGCTAGCTAAATCTGTTCCACAGACAGGCAGCCATGGAGAGGTGTTGATAAAACGTTTACTGGAGACAGGAGAACAAGAGGAGACATAAGGACGAGGTGGATAATTTTGTAATAAGGCCGTTTAATCTCATGTAAAGACATCTTAGTAAAATCTTGCAGCAAGGCTCTTTCTGTCTGACTCGTATGGAATCGTCCGGAAAGAGGTAGTTTGAGCAGTTGTACAGTTTTATATAGACAACAAGCAAAGTAGGTTGATCTGGAAGTCTGGCCTTCCGATTGGTCGATCTGGGTCTTGGGTAGTCCTGAACAGGCCTGATGTCAACGTTCCATTGGTTCCTGAGATAGCTCTTTGTCTTGAGCTCCAACCCTGAGTTGTGTGTGTCTGTGGGGGAGGGGAATTGTGTGTGTCTGTAGTTGGTGTCTTAATGAGTCCAGCATATGTCCAAGAGAAATGAGGAGTATGTGTATTTTGTATAAAAGATGGCTTATGTTGAAATGTTGTTATTACTAGTTTCCAGTATCTATTACAATTTCTTACAGAGGTCAGGGTAACGTTAGGGGTTACAGGTCCCAAATGCCTATCTATGTAGGGCACTACTTTAGACCACGGCCGACAGGGCTCCAAAAGTAGTGCCCTATCTAGGGAGACATTTGGGACGTAATCCTTTTTGTCCTCGATCGGCTGTAGTAGCCAACACCGTCTGTTGTTGTAGTCGTCGTTTCTCGGTTACGCCAAGCTGATTTTAGTTGCCTAGCAACAAGTCTTGTTCGTTACATCATCTAGGAAATCGAATCAAGCCAAGCGAGAGTCACTTGGGATCCAAACAAACACTTAGCTAGCTAGCTAGCCAACATCCCCCGAACTTCTTACTAACAAGCAGGACACACTTTTAACGCCACTTCGATACAAAGTGATTTTCGTAGCAGGTTATGAGGGCATTTTCTCTAACCTTAACCTCAGTCTTTACGCCTCGATCACACAGACAGCGTTTGTGTTCTGGTACACCAGAAGTACATTCATTTCCAATAGAACGCTGTGTTGCTGAGGCAGTGCGTTCTGTGTGGTGCATACCTTGGATTTATCGAAAATATTTTAAAAATAAATATATGTTTTACCTTTAACTAGGCAAGTCAGTTAAGAACAAATTCTTATTTATTTATTCTTATTTAAATTCTTATCTATCCCGGCCAAACCCTTGCATAACCCGGACGACGCTGGGCGCCCCAATTGTGCGCCGCACTATGGGACTTCCTATCACGGACGGTTGTGATACAGCCCAGGATCGAACCAGGGTCTGTAGTAAAACTTCTAGCACTGAGATGCAGTGCCTTAGACCTCTGCACCACTTGGGAGCCGACAATATGTGTACAGGGATGGACAGAATTGGTAGCAGAAGGTGAATGTTGTGCAACGTTTGTTGCACATATATCCAGATGATGCTCCGTGCCATTTCGCGCAAAAACACACTGTAGGTGTGATCGAGGCGTCATAACCTGCTGCGTAAAATTCTCCAAACCTGCTTCGAAAAAGTCACTTCGGTATCGAAGTTGCGTGAAAAGTGTTTCACCTAACAAAATAAACTGACTACATTTATTTTCATCGAAAAAGCCAAGTAACGTTTGTAAAATAAAACGCTGTTACAAAACTAAAGTTAGTGACCTTAGTTAACTAAACCCAGACAAACAGTTAACTTAACAATCTAATTTTGCTGGCCGTTAGCTAGGTTATTATCATCAGAAAGTTTAACTTATTTCTTCGACACTGTCATATGAGCTGGTTTAATGAAGTTTGAAAACAAATCTACATATACCTTATTCTACATGGGTAGATGCCGCCTACGGCTCATAACCACCAGACGCTTTAACGCTTCTTCTTCTTGAAGTTTTATTGGCGAACAGCAACCAACAGACAGGTGCCCACAGCGCCACCTACTGTAGTGGAGTGTGAGACCGGTCACGACCTATCTACACCACTATATTATCTTGAAACTTCGCCCTTTTTAAAAACATTTTTGCCTAAAATGACATACAAATATCTAGCTGCCTGTAGCTCAGGCCCTGAAGCAAAGACATGCTTATTCTTGGTACCATTTGAAAGGAAACACTTTGAAGTTTGTGGAAATGTGAAAATAATGTAGGAGAATATAACAATAGATTTGGTAAAAGATACAAAGAAAAAAACAACTGTTCTTTTGTATTTTTTTTGTACAATCATCGTTGAAATGCAAGAGAAAGGCCATAATGTATTATTCCAGCCCAGGTACAATTTAGATTTTGGTCACTAGATGGTAGCAGTGTATGTACAAATACTGATCTAATGAACCATTGGATTTCTGCAAAAAAAAATCTATCAAGACTGCCCAAATGTGCCTAATTTGTTTATTAATCAGTTTTCATGTTCCAAATTGTGCACTCCTCAAACAATAGCATGGTATTATTTCACTGTAATAGCTACTGTAAATTGGACAGTGCAGTTAGATTAACAAGAATTTAAGCTTTCTGACAATATCAGATATATCTGTGTCCTGGGAAATGTTCTTGTTACTTACAACCTCATGCTAATCACATTAGCCTACGTTAGCTCAACCGTGGACAGGACACCGATCCCGAAGAAGTGTTAACTAACCCAGAATTTATAATATAATAAAATAAAATCCTTCCATACAAACCTCACTACTCCCATCACCCCCCCCCCCCCCCCCCCCCCCCCCAAATATGCATCAAACTCTTTGGTTTTGGCAGAAGTCATTCGTTTTCAATGGAGCAGTACGCAACACTAGGTTGGGTGTGCGGCTGTGATGAGACGACGCTTCGAACACACCGACAGCATATTTGCGCAAAATAGGACACAATATCATCTGGCTATGTGTACAACAAAGGTTCAACATTCAACTTCTGCCACCATTTCTGTCCTGTCATCCTCCCCCATTAAGGAGGGTGCGTCAGTTTGAGGAATTCATTCTGAGCCGACTGTAGATCATTGGAGCAGTGGGGATCAGGATCGCCTTTGTCCAGATAAAGTTGTGTCTGGGACTCACCTTTACATGAATGTAGACTTGGGCTAACTTAAATAACATTATTCACTTAGTTTAACTGAATTTTACACGTGAACTTGGTTTGTTCGAGAAAGTGTGCAAAGCTGTCATCAAGGCAAAGGGTGGCAACTTTAAAGAATCTCAAATCTCAAATATTTTGATTTGTTTAACACTTTTTTTGGTTACTACATGATTCCATATGTGTTATTTAATAGTTTTGATGTCTTCACTATTGTTTTACAATGTTGAAAATAATAAAAAATAAATTAAAACCCTCGAATGAGTAGGTGTGTCCAAACTTTTCACTGGTACTGTATACACATACAGAGGTTTTGTAAAGGATATTCACATCGTTTTATGCTCACTTCACTTGCTGTACGTTAGACGTTTATTTTGAAATTGGATCAGAGTGAAAACGGCTGTTGAACTGTCATTGGCTAGAGGAAGAGGAAGTTGAACTCTGATCGCTTCCTGTTTTCATTTTTTTTTTTTTTTTAAACAGTGGTCTGAAGTAGCAGCCAACCGATTTGATCTCGGTAAACCACTGAAATGTCTTCTAAGCCCACTTGTCTAATTGTGGCCAGTGCAGCTTCACAAGGTAAGGCGTTTAAACACGGTATGAACGTTTCATTTCTTCCACTTCTGTCGATACGAGCACGTCAAGCTAGCGCTGCTGAATGTAACCTTATGTCATGTGACGGACGACAATGAGTCGTCATATTTTCAATCAACTAGATAGCTATTGCACCCATATTAGTCATGTTTTACAGTATCTTTTCTGTGTCAAAAAGGGAAATATTACTAATTTGTAGCTGTGCTGTTATCTTATCCCGGATTGTTTGTTTGACACAATCATTATCGTATTGTACATTCATCACCATGACTGGTTCATACTGCTGCTTTAGTAGCTAGCCTGCTGTTTTAAGTTCTCTCTCTCCTGTCATCAGGAGTGTCTGCTCGGTCGTTCCATCAAGCCTTCTGTCTCTGCAGTTCAGTGTTCAACCTGCAGACTGCTACACCAGGGGTAAGAAACACACGGAGATACACACACACACACACACAGAAAAACACACACACACACACACACAGAAAAACACACACACACAGAGAAAAACACACAGAGAAAAACAGACACACGATGTTGGTGTCTTGTCATTTCCAGGGGAAGCCCATAGATTTTGTCGGGGTGGATGAAACCACAGCCAGATGGGTCCAAGACTTCAGCCAAAAGTCTTTTGCGACCCCAGCCAAGTTGGAGTCAATAGACGGTAAGATTACATGCATAAGTTTGTAACCTTCGTATATTTCTTTGCCGCATTCATATCCAAAATATGTCAATTGCTACACGGTAATTGAGCGGTCAGTTATTTGACTGTTAAGATACAAATGGAAATATTTGGCGTAATACTTTGCCCGAAGGTCACGTGACGATGTCGTGACTGTCCCCTATATTCCAGGTGCTCGGTACCAAGCTCTGCTGATTCCAGACTGTCCTGGGGCGCTGACTGACCTGGCACACAGTGGCTCTCTGGCACGTATCCTCACACACTTCACCTCGCAGCAGAGTCAGTACCCTACCCTGTGCTCTATCCCGTAGTCTCTCGTGTAGATCTCTACAGGACAGATCCCCTAACACAGATTAGGTCTCTATTCAATCCGCTAAAGCCCAATACAAATTAAAAGGTAATGCTCCTGCATTGGGTGGAGACTGCATTCATGGTAAACAAATATGTATATGTCGGCTCAATCCGAAATTACCTTTTTAAATTTCTATCGCACGGCGATCCAGATCCGACAGAGGCCTCAGCTAAATCTTGGACTCAAAATGTTTAAGAAACTAATATTGTGAAACATTGTTTTGCGTGGTTTGTGAGCTGTTGTATTTACATGACACGACCATGTCTGTACCTACCAGAGACGGTGTGCGCTATAGGACAAGGGGTGTCTGGTCTGTGCTGCGCCGTAGAAGGACAGAGGTGGATCTTCACTGGCTACAGTCTCACTGGGGTTAGTCTCTAAGGGGCAGGGAATAACACTACATTTTTTAAATTCACGAAAGCCAATAATAAACCTGATTTTTACATGAAAATATATGGTTACTCGTTTCATACAACTTCCATTCTCCTGGTTGTGTTATTTCCCAGCCGTCTGTGTTTGAGTTGGTGAGGAGCCCAGACTTTGCCAACCTGCCTCTGATCGTGGAGGACTTTGTCAAGGACAGCGGAGGATCGTACACCGGTGAGTGTGGGAGATAACAAAAATACCAGTTCCAGGACGTCTACATCGCAGAGGATTTTGGGAAAATTATCAATAAGTAGGGTTGAAAAATTCTGGTAACTTTCCACCAAAATCCCACTTGGAACGGTCCCAGAATTAGGAAGGAGTAGGCAATACATTCAGAATACTACAACCCAGAATCAGGAAGGAGTAGGCAATACATTCAGAATACTACAACCCAGAATTTCTGGCAAACCTGTTTTTTTGGGGGGGTGGAGTGAGTGGAATTTTGCCACCCTATCAGTAGATCATATTGATTGGCTTCCTGCCATGTTCAACACTACTTCAGAATGAGATCTGAATTGGTCTCATGTCTCGACACGAGGAAGTCATGTTTTAACGCGGCAGGAAGCCAATCAATATGACTGACGTGGATGTTAAGTGTTGTGTCTCGAGCAAAAAACAAAAGATGTAACCTGATGTATTTCTGTTGTTATTCCAGCTAGTCAGGAGGACGCCGTGCATGTCGTGATCGACAGACACCTGGTGACTGGACAGAACATGCAGTCTACGTCAGTCGCTGTCAATAACCTCATCATGCTCTGTAATGGAAAGTAACATGTCTTCTGTTCAGCTACGTAGGGACCAAGCTTAAAAAACCCTGGGCCGGGATTCAATCCGATCGTGCTTTGACGGCTATGCGCCATTTTTAAAAAGGTGATCTGCCATTGAATCGACATATGCAGCGTTTATCATGAATGCGTGGGAATATTGCCTTTTTAAAAGGAGCTACTGCCTTTGAAAAGCCACGAATCCATTTGAAAATGGCCAATTTCGGCATCGATATGAGTTGGTGTAAATCGGATCATTTTGGTCATAAAGTGGGTCTCGTCTAAAATGGAGTTTGGAATATCTGTGTGTCACAACGGATAAATGAAGGTTGGGTTTTGATTTGACGATGTCCATTTACCCACTAACGCGGGGTGAACAGCTGCTGTGATTGTTCTCTATCCAATAGCATAAACAGTGAGACAGACCTGCCCAGCAGCTCCGACTTTTACATAAGACAACAAATCACAATTTTTTTTCTTTTTACTTGAGAAAAAACTGCACCAAACACCTTTTTTAGATGTAAAATTACAACTAAAACATCAACTCAATACATCTGTAATAAATGTAATCTTCGATTCATTCTGGGGATTTTCAGGAAGTGAAATAGGCTTCATGGGGAATAAACAGATTTAACCTCCAAAACTGAAACCTGTTTTTCTAATAAGCAGAAAAACGTGCCAATCTGCGTCTTCCGTGGCTCTTTTTAAAAAGGTGCGTTGCCCACAAAGCGCGATCGGATTTAATCCCAGCCTTATTTTGACATGAACAGGATATGATTTAGCAGACAGGGCTCATCAGAGTATACATACAGTAAGAAGACTGAACCTTTCAAATACAGGTGTCGCAGGCAAAATCTCAAAGTAGACCTCCTTTACGTTTAGTGCTTTCAAGGACAAATAAAGGTTCTGGGTACAAATGTGATAATATGAAGTTTAGTTGGGCCATGAGGACAACTCCTGTCTTATGTACTGTACACCAGGGTTGGTGCAATTCCATTTCAGAAAGTAAACCAAATTCCAATTAGACCTTGAAGAGATTTGAATTGTCAGTGCTCTTCCTGAATCGACTGGAATTTAGGCCAACCCTGCAGTCTACTACAGCAGAGGTTTGTAGTACTACTAGCGTAGCTACCACACACAACCTAATTCAACAGCCACCGGTGAGGTATTAGAAAAAGTATCACTGTATGTACATTTCTATTGTCGATTACATTTTTATATTAAAAACAAACACTGAACAATGTACCTTTTTTTTTATTTCATGTCAAAGCAACATTCCTGCAGCAGACTGGTGTCTGATTTAGACCTGACAAACATGAATCCTCAGATGTAGGACTACAGTAGGCTTAATCTATGTCCGGGAAACCAGTCCTTAAAATGGTAGAAGAATACTTCATATCTTACCATTTTTAAAAACATGAACACCTCGTGTGTGTGTGTGACACACCCCATAATAACCCTGTCACCAACCCCCAGTTAAACTGCGTTGATGGATGCTCTTGCCACGTTAGCAGCTTCGAGTTCCTTAGTTCAGTTTGTCACCCCTCGTCACATTTACTCCACATACAACACGGCCTCCGTCTCCAATGATCACTCTTCCTGAGATAAGAGACGTCATTCATCAAAATAAATGGTAGAATCCTCGCTTGGTTGGTGCCCAGCAAATATTACCGTTTATCGATTTGCTCAAAAAAATAAAAAGGAGCTTGAGTCTCTTACTCTGATTGGCTCATAACAGGTCATAAAAATAGTCCAGCCCCTGGCCCAGTTCCCACATGGAGATTCCTGTACCTAACTCAGTGGCTAAAGAGATCCGCTGGTGGAGAGACTAGAGAGAGAGAGAGAGACAGGGCAATACATTATAAAGGATCTGTGTTTCTGGAAAATGTTGTTTGATCATGAATCAACTCAAACCTGTGGTACCATGATACTCTTTCAGTGTATTTATCTGGTTATTTTGAGAATCGTCTGCAGTGCATTTGGAAAATATTCAGAATTGATGCTTTCCCTCCCCTGAATCTACACATATGACAAAGCAAAAACAGGTTTTTAGAAATGTTAGCAAATGTATAAAATAAAAAATACAGATACCTTATTTAAATAAGTATTCAGACCCTTTTATGAGACTAGAAATTGAGCTCAGGTGCATCCTGTTTCCATTGATCATTCTTGAGATGTTTCTACAACTTGATTGGAGTTCACCTGTGGTCAATTCATTTGATTGGACATGATTTGGAAAGGCACACACCTGTCTATAAAACCAAGCCTTGAGGTCGAAGGAATTATCTGTAGAGTGTCGAGACAGGATTGTGTCGAGGCACAGATCTGGGGAAGGGTACCAAAACATTTCTGCGGCATTGAAGGTCCCCAAGAAGACAGAGGCCTCCATCATTCTTCAAATTGAAGAAGTTTGGAACCACCAAGACTCTTCCTAGAGCTGGACGCCCGGCCAAACTGAGCAATCGGGGGAGAAGGGCCTTGGTCAGGGAGGTGACCAGGAACCCGATGGTCACTTTGACGCCTCCCTAGAGTTCATCTGTGGAGATGGTTGTCCTTCTGGAAGGTTCTTCCATCTCTGCAGCACTCCACCAATCAGGCCTTTATGGTAGAGTGGCCAGACGGAAGCCACTCCTCAGTAAAAAGGCACCTAAATGACTCTGACCATGAGAAACAAGATTGAACTCTTTGGCCTAAATGCCACGTCTGGAGGAAACCTGGCACCATCCCTACGGTGAAGCATGGTGGTGGCAGCATCATGCTGTGGGGGTGTTTTTCAGCAGCAAGGACTGGGAGACTAGTCAGGATCGAGATACAGATATCCTTGATGAAAACCTGCTCCAGAGCGCTCAGGACCTCAGACTGGGACGAAGTTTCACCTTCCAACAGGACAACAACCCTAAACACACAGCCAAGACAATGCCGAAGTGGCTTTGGGACAAGTCTCTAAATGTCCTTGAGTGGCCCAGCCAGAGCCCGGACTTGAACATCTCTGCAGATCCTGAAAATAGCTGTGCATCGATGCTCCCCATCCAACCTGACAGAGCTTGAGAGGATCTGCAGAGAAGAATGGGAGAAACTCCCCAAATACAGGTGTGCCAAGTACTGAGTAAATGGTCTGAATACTTATGTAAATGTGATGTTTGTTTTTTATATATATATCAATTTGCTAAAATGTATCAAAACCTGTTTTTGCTTTGTCGTGATGGGGTAGTGTGTGTAGATTGAGGTAAAAAACAACAACAATTTAATTAATTTTAGAATAAGGCTGTAACGTAAAAAGATGTGTAATAAGTCCAGGTGTCTGATGTATTCTGTATATCAAAGGGAGGTCAAAAGGTCATACCTTCAGTGTTGGGTAATACACCACATGCTTGACTCCATTGCTCCTAGAAGGTGGAACACAAAGTGAGTTACTGTGGTGTGAAGATATCAGACAAGACCCACTTCTTCACCAAGACAGTAAATAAAGGAGTGCTGAATGGAAACTGCACTTCACATAATCTAGGAATGATCGTTTTTTTACGTGACATAATGAAGTTAAAGAATACCATAATCTGGTAGACTAACTGTCCCCCTAATACCATAATCTGGTAGACTAACTGTCCCCCTAATACCATAATCTGGTAGACTAACTGTCCCCCTAATACCATCATCTGGTAGACTAACTGTCCCCCTAATACCATCATCTGGTAGACTAACTGTCCCCCTAATACCATCATCTGGTAGACTAACTGTCCCCCTAATACCATCATCTGGTAGACTAACTGTCCCCCTAATACCATCATCTGGTAGACTAACTGTCCCCCTAATACCATCATCTGGTAGACTAACTGTCCCCCTAATACCATCATCTGGTAGACTAACTGTCCCCCTAATACCATCATCTGGTAGACTAACTGTCCCCCTAATACCATCATCTGGTAGACTAACTGTCCCCCTAATACCATCATCTGGTAGACTAACTGTCCCCCTAATACCATCATCTGGTAGACTAACTGTCCCCCTAATACCATCATCTGGTAGACTAACTGTCCCCCTAATACCATCATCTGGTAGACTAACTGTCCCCCTAATACCATCATCTGGTAGACTAACTGTCCCCCTAATACCATCATCTGGTAGACTAACTGTCCCCCTAATACCATCATCTGGTAGACTAACTGTCCCCCTAATACCATCATCTGGTAGACTAACTGTCCCCCTAATACCATCATCTGGTAGACTAACTGTCCCCCTAATACCATCATCTGGTAGACTAACTGTCCCCCTAATACCATCATCTGGTAGACTAACTGTCCCCCTAATACCATCATCTGGTAGACTAACTGTCCCCCTAATACCATCATCTGGTAGACTAACTGTCCCCCTAATACCATCATCTGGTAGACTAACTGTCCCCCTAATACCATCATCTGGTAGACTAACTGTCCCCCTAATACCATCATCTGGTAGACTAACTGTCCCCCTAATACCATCATCTGGTAGCCTAACTGTCCCCCTAATACCATCATCTGGTAGCCTAACTGTCCCCCTAATACCATCATCTGGTAGCCTAACTGTCCCCCTAATACCATCATCTGGTAGCCTAACTGTCCCCCTAATACCATCATCTGGTAGCCTAACTGTCCCCCTAATACCATCATCTGGTAGCCTAACTGTCCCCCTAATACCATCATCTGGTAGCCTAACTGTCCCCCTAATACCATCATCTGGTAGACTAACTGTCCCCCTAATACCATCATCTGGTAGACTAACTGTCCCCCTAATACCATCATCTGGTAGACTAACTGTCCCCCTAATACCATCATCTGGTAGACTAACTGTCCCCCTAATACCATCATCTGGTAGACTAACTGTCCCCCTAATACCATCATCTGGTAGACTAACTGTCCCCCTAATACCATCATCTGGTAGACTAACTGTCCCCCTAATACCATCATCTGGTAGACTAACTGTCCCCCTAATACCATCATCTGGTAGACTAACTGTCCCCCTAATACCATCATCTGGTAGACTAACTGTCCCCCTAATACCATCATCTGGTAGACTAACTGTCCCCCTAATACCATAATCTGGTAGACTAACTGTCCCCCTAATACCATCATCTGGTAGACTAACTGTACCTCTTGTAGCTGAAGTAGTGCTCCTCAGCCTGTTCATCCCATAGTAGTCGAGGCTTCAGCTCCTTCAACAGCTCTATGAACCTTTACAGGAAACAAAGGAGAGAGGGTTGAAGGGAGACTGGAGGTGACAGAGAGAGAGGGTTGAAGGGAACCTGGAGGTGAGAGAGAGAGAGAGGGTTGAAGGGGGACCGGAGGTGACAGAGAGAGAGAGGGTTGAAGGGGGACCGGAGGTGACAGAGAGAGAGGGTTGAAGGGGGACCGGAGGTGACAGAGAGAGAGGGTTGAAGGGGGACCGGAGGTGACAGAGAGAGAGGGTTGAAGGGGGACCGGAGGTGACAGAGAGAGAGAGAGAGAGGGTTGAAGGGGGACTGGAGGTGACAGAGAGAGAGAGAGAGAGAGAGGGTTGAAGGGGGACTGGAGGTGACAAAGAGAGAGAGAGGGTTGAAGGGGGACTGGAGGTGACAGAGAGAGAGAGAGAGGGTTGAAGGGGGACTGGAGGTGACAGAGAGAGAGAGAGGGTTGAAGGGGGACTGGAGATGACAGAGAGAGAGAGGGTTGAAGGGGGACTGGAGGTGACAGAGAGAGAGAGAGAGGGTTGAAGGGGGACTGGAGGTGACAGAGAGAGAGAGAGGGGGTTGAAGGGGGACTGGAGGTGACAGAGAGAGAGAGAGAGAGAGAGGGTTGAAGGGGGACCGGAGGTGACAGAGAGAGAGAGAGAGAGGGTTGAAGGAGACCGGAGGTGAGACAGAGAGAGAGAGAGAGGGTTGAAGGGGGACTGGAGGTGACAGAGAGAGAGAGAGAGAGAGAGGTTTGAAGGGACTGGAGGTGACAGAGAGAGAGGGTTGAAGGGGGACTGGAGGTGACAGAGAGAGAGAGAGGGTTGAAGGGGAACCGGAGGTGACAGAGAGAGGGTTGAAAGGGGACCTGGAAGTGACAGAGAGAGAGAGAGGGTTGAAGGGGACCTGGAAGTGACAGAGAGAGAGGGTTGAAGGTGGACCGGAGGTGACCGAGAGAGGGGGTTGAAGGGGGACCTGGAAGTGACAGAGATACAATCTTCTGTATAGATTACTAGTATAAAGTATTTATTAGGAGTGTCCTACCTGCCCCCCAGCAGTGGTTCAGCTCCGTAGGTGGAGAAGTCCAGTCCATACAGGTTGAGTCCCAGCAGTATCTTGTGTCTCCATTGGTTGTTGGGGGACAACTCTAGGACACATTCTCTCAGCCAGGGTAGAGGGGAGCTGGGGCCCGGTCTAGGAGGGAAGAGAGAACCTGACTTATTGATATACTAAGAACAATGGGAGTGGCCTATAACATCTGTCAAAATGTTCAGTGATGGTCATTTTACCAATATAATATACACTGCTCAAAAAAAATCCACAGGTGGGGGCTGTAAGCACAACCCCCACCTGTGGACGTCGGGCCCTCATACCACCCTCATGGAGTCTGTTTCTGACCGTTTGAGCAGACACATGCACATTTGTGGCCTGCTGGAGGTCATTTTGCAGGGCTCTGGCAGTGCACCTCCTTGCACAAAGGCGGAGGTAGCGGTCCTGCTGCTGGGTTGTTGCCCTCCTACGGCCTCCTCCACGTCTCCTGATGTACTGGCCTGTCTCCTGGTAGCGCCTCCATGCTCTGGACACTACGCTGACAGACACAGCAAACCTTTTTGCCACAGCTCGCATTGATGTGCCATCCTGGATGAGCTGCACTACCTGAGCCACTTGTGTGGGTTGTAGACTCCGTCTCATGCTACCACTAGAGTGAAAGCACCGCCAGCATTCAAAAGTGACCAAAACATCAGCCAGGAAGCATAGGAACTGAGAAGTGGTCTGTGGTCACCACCTGCAGAACCATTCCTTTATTGGGGGTGTCTTACTAATGGCCTATAATTTCCACCTTTTGTCTATTCCATTTGCACAACAGCATGTGAAATGTATTGTCAATCAGTGTTGCTTCCTAAGTGGACAGTTTGATTTCACAGAAGTGTGATTGACTTGGAGTTACATTGTGTTGTTTAAGTGTTCCCTTTATTTTTTTGAGCAGTGTATTTTTTAAATAAAAGGATATGATTGTTTCAGTGAGAAGGAAATGTTACCGTTCAGAGGAGAAGTCGTAGGTCATTAGACTGAATCCGTCCACTACGGGAGCTAACTGCTCAAACTGCTCCCTGCCGAACATCCCTGGCTGGCCTGAACTGATCACAACAGAAGGATTAAACAAGGAGAAAATAAATGTTATAGCTAACTGCTCTCTGTCGAACATCCCAGGCTGGCCTGAACTGATCACAACAGAAAGATTCAACTCCTCTCTCTCAGGATCAGACATGGTAGTAATGGTATTGCAGGGATTTTTCTGCGATTAAAATCCTTGAACGGACAGACTTAAGTATTTTTTTCAGGATGCCTAAGTTAAAAGAGTGTAGTGTATTTTCGGGATGGAAAAACACTTTCAGTGTAAATTAAAAAGTACTAAAAGTGGAGATAAGATAGAAAAGATCACGGGGAATGTTAGATACATTAAACCTGTTGATGATCTGTTAAACTAACACTATCAAATGTCTGCCAGGGTTGAATGTTATGGTTAAAGTTTGATGATGCCAGACTGTTAATGTATCTG
Organism: Salvelinus fontinalis; assembly: GCF_029448725.1. Lineage (NCBI taxonomy): Eukaryota > Metazoa > Chordata > Actinopteri > Salmoniformes > Salmonidae > Salvelinus > Salvelinus fontinalis. Next base: position 1,442,570 of record NC_074673.1, read on the forward strand.
TGACCCCGTGTGATTCTAGAGCAGCTGTCGTCTTCCTTTTATGTGTTTTAATGATCTGTATCACCTACCTTGGGGTGACGGCAGGTGGAATCTGTTCCACCTACCTTGGGGTGATGGCCGGTGGAATCTGTATCACCTACCTTGGGGTGACGGCAGGTGGAATCTGTTCCACCTACCTTGGGGTGACGGCAGGTGGAATCTGTTCCACCTACCTTGGTGTGACGGCTGGTGGAATCTGTATCACCTACCTTGGTGTGACGGCTGGTGGAATCTGTATCACCTACCTTGGTGTGACGGCTGGTGGAATCTGTATCACCTACCTTGGGGTGACGGCCAGTGGAATCTGTTCCACCTACCTTGGGGTGACGGTGGAATCTGTTCCACCTACCTTGGTGTGACGGCCAGTGGAATCTGTATCACCTACCTTGGGGTGACGGCCAGTGGAATCTGTTCCACCTACCTTGGGGTGACGGTGGAATCTGTTCCACCTACCTTGGTGTGACGGCCGGTGGAATCTGTTCCACCTACCTTGGTGTGACGGCCGGTGGAATCTGTATCACCTACCTTGGTGTGACGGCCGGTGGAATCTATCACCTACCTTGGTGTGACGGCCGGTGGAATCTATCACCTACCTTGGTGTGACGGCCGGTGGAATCTGTATCACCTACCTTGGGGTGACGGCTGGTGGAATCTGTATCACCTACCTTGGGGTGACGGCCGGTGGAATCTGTATCACCTACCTTGGTGTGACGGCCGGTGGAATCTGTTCCACCTACCTTGGTGTGACGGCTGGTGGAATCTGTATCACCTACCTTGGTGTGACGGCCGGTGGAATCTGTATCACCTACCTTGGTGTGACGGCCGGTGGAATCTGTATCACCTACCTTGGTGTGACGGCCGGTGGAATCTGTATCACCTACCTTGGTGTGACGGCCGGTGGAATCTGTATCACCTACCTTGGTGTGACGGCCGGTGGAATCTGTATCACCTACCTTGGGGTGACGGCCGGTGGAATGACCAGTACACATTCCAGCTTCTTCTCCTTAAGAGCCTCACAGATGTGTGTAATCATGTGGACCAGCTCCCTGAATGGAAAGGTGTTTACAGTCAATACAAAACCACGGTTGTAGAAGTTGACTTTAAGCTCTTCAGAGGGGTCATTACCATGACTACGACAGGTCACGGTGTCATGGGTTACTCACCCTCTCTTGTTCCCTCCCAGCTGACTCCACAGCTCCAGCGTATAGCCATCAAAGCCTTCTGTCTGCAAAGGCAGAACACAATTAGGCGTTTACATTTGACATGTTAGTCATTCAGGATACACTCCTATGTTGTAAACAGCGGAAGTCAACATCTGTAACAAACATTCACTTTGAGGTATACGACTGTATATGAGAATATTTACCGTAAAAAAAAAATACATAACACATTCAACTTTTTGTCAGTTGATAAATTGTTTTCAGTCTCACTTGCCAACTGATATGTGATATAAATGTACTATAATGCATTAGTATTATATTGTATATATTATATATTATTATTATTATTAATATATTATTATTATATATATTATTATATAGTATTATTATATATTATGTACATATTATATATCTTTTTATTTTATCTTTATTTAACTAGGCAAGTCAGTTAAGAACAAATTCTTATTTTCAATGACGGCCTAGGAACAGCGGCAGAACGACAGATTTGTACCTTGTCAGCTCTGGGATTCGTCTAGTACCCCAGAGACCAGGGTTTGACCCCCGTCTCCTCCTTGTCTGAAAGAAAGCATAAATACCCCTCCTTACCTTAGCTACGTCCACCATCTCAGTCCCCAGCTCCTCGATCTCATCCTCACTGTCCAGAACACTCATATAGTCCTGGTACGACCAGCCGTCAAATAACAAGCGAGGAACTGAGCGAGAAGAAGAGAAGCATCAGATGATGAGGGCCCTGTGATTGGTTATCATGTGACAGAGAAAGATTCTATCCTGTATTTTAAGCCTTATCCAGAAATTAGAATTACACCAAAAATTAAATAATTTGTCTGAGGATGGTGCTGGAACATCTGATATAGAAACAAAACGGGACAGTTTGATGAAAAATATTTAAATAAAAAGGTTCAAATCCAGGCATGTCACATGGAGGAGGAGAGTTTGAATCAAGAGGGGGAGAGTTTGATCAAGAGGAGAAGAGTTTGGATCAAGAGGAGGAGAGTTTGGATCAAGAGGAGAAGAGTTTGGATCAAGAGGAGGAGAGTTTGATCAAGAGGAGAAGAGTTTGATCGAGAGGAGGAGAGTTTGATCGAGAGGAGAAGAGTTTGGATCAGGAGGAGTTTGATCAGGAGGAGAAGAGTTTGATCAGGAGGAGAAGAGTTTGATCAAGAGGAGAAGAGTTTGATCAAGAGGAGGAGAGTTTGATCAAGAGGAGGAGAGTTTGATCAAGAGGAGGAGAGTTTGATCAAGAGGAGAAGAGTTTGATCAAGAGAAGGAGAGTTTGATCAAGAGGAGAAGAGTTTGATCAAGAGGAGAAGAGTTTGGATCAAGAGGAGGAGAGTTTGATCAAGAGGAGGAGAGTTTGATCAAGAGGAGGAGAGTTTGGATCAAGAGGAGGAGAGTTTGGATCAAGAGGAGGAGAGTTTGATCAGGGGGAGGAGAGTTTGATCAGGGGGAGGAGAGTTTGATCAAGAGGAGGAGAGTTTGATCAAGAGGAGGAGAGTTTGATCAAGAGGAGGAGAGTTTGATCAAGAGGAGGAGAGTTTGATCAAGAGGAGGAGAGTTTGATCAAGAGGAGGAGAGTTAGATCAAGAGGAGGAGAGTTAGATCATTGGAACTGGATGTGACTGAATGATACCATAGTGAGGTCATCTGGAAATATATTTTTTATTTAAACAGAAGCTGAGTTTAACACACTTACGCATTTTGATTTTTTTGTTTGCCTTCCGCACAGCTTTTACCCAACCTAGAAAGGAAGGAGAGTCTTTGAAAGACAACTTTATTTTCCATATAGTCCCTTAGTACACATTTCTGACTATCACAACTCTGTCAAGTCCTTAGTACACATTTCTGACTGTCACAACTCTGTCAAGTCCTTAGTACACATTTCTGACTATCACAACTCTGTCAAGTCCTTAGTACACATTTCTGTCTGTTACAACTCTGACAAGTCCTTAGTACACATTTCCTAGGCATCACAACTTTGTCTGACAACATCACAACTTTGTCTGGCATCAATCTGGTTAGTTCATGAAAAGATTACCTGGGTCATGATCATGTAGACCAGTGATATGAAAGCTCTCCGGTCCTCTCCGTCTCAGCTGAAGCCACACCGGAGACACGGAGGTCAGCTTGGAACCGAACACCTTGGCAACATCGTAACCATGAGAGTTCCACTGGAGCGTGAGAAGAGAAATAAACCAGAAGGGAAAGGCTATATGAAGAGTTGATTCTAAATGTATTCTAGGCCGCATTCCACCCTGCATATCACTGCTGGCTTGCTTCTGAAGCTAAGCAGGGCTGGTCATGGTCAGTCCCTGGATGGGAGACCAGATGCTGCTGGAAGTGGTGTTGGAGGGCCAGTAGGAAGCACTCTTTCCTCTGGTCTAAAAAATATCCCAATGCCCCAGGGCAGTGATTGGGGACACTACCCTGTGTAGGGTGCTGTCTTTCAGATGGGACGTTAAACAGGTGTCCTGACTCTCTGAGGTCATTAAAGATCCCATGGCACTTATCGTAAGAGTAGGGGTGTTAACCCCGGTGTCCTGGCTATATTACCAATCTGGCCAACAAACCATCACGGCCACCTGATAATCCCCAGTTTACAATTGACTCATTCATCCCCCTCCTCTCCCCTGTATCTATTCCCCAGGTCGTTGCTGTAAATGAGAACGTGTTCTCAGTCAACTGACCTGGTAAAATAATGGATTTTAAAAAAAAAGGAGCCTATTGATGAGATATAGCTCGTACACAACAGTAGTGAGATGATAGTTCCACTATTATATACACAGACATTGAATAGTAATAGCAGGGTGATCAGAACCAATCAGATAAACACATGGTACCTGCAGGTAGCCTGGGTACCAGTCTGTATTGAGTTATCATGCCACTCCTTGCCATGCTAAACATGGAGTACAAGGAGTGGAATATTAGTGAATCGGGTTCTGGATTCCAGGCTAACCTGCAGGCAAAAATTGGCAACATTTCTGTAAAGGATAAAGTGTCACTGTTGTTCAAAGGTGACTGCAACGTTCAGTCTGGTTTAACCAGACTCTAAAACAACACACCAACCTGCTTTTAGAGACTTACACAGCGCCTGACTTGGACTGAAATAGGTGCCGGTACTCATTTTGTGTGCCAGTACTGTTTATATTTAGGTGCAGGAACTCTGCAATAAGCTAATCATTTTTATAAGAGGTGCAGGAACTCAAACAGAAGAACATTTGTGATGCCGGAACTCAGCTCCGGTGAGCTCCAGCCCAAATCAAGCACTGCACTTACAGGAGTTATATAACCCAGTACGGGTCCTTGGAACGTGTGTTGAGTCACAGCCTGTTGGCAGTATCTCCTCTCCTCCTTTACGATGTCCTTCCACTGAGGGTCAGTAACAACCAGACCTCGCTCCAGCACCGACCGCTCTGCCTGGGACGTCTGATATAATAATAAACAAACACAAGATAAAATTATTTGCATGTGTAGTTGTAGAACCAACCAAACTGTAGTCTCCAAGGTTGGGGTCGATTTCAATTGGAAGGCTGTCAATTCAGGAAGTAAACTGAAATTCCAATTCAATCATTGAAAAAAGGGCATCTATTTCTAAAGATGTTCAGTTTCTGGGATTTTAATTTCTAATCACTTCCTGAATTGACTGGCTTCAATTACAATTTGACCCCAACCCTGGTAGTCTTGTTGCCAGAATTGTGGAGCTGTGAGGAAGACACAGCAACTGTGGGAACTGGGATGAGACTAACTAAATAAACACTGACAATATCTATAATTAATTCATTGTGGTCTATTCTACAATACTGGTCATTTACTTAAATCAGAACTGGGTAGGGGAGAATACAAAGTCCACACACATGGGCTGAGCCCTAGTGAGAACCCTTAAACTCCAGCGTCCATATGCATAGCTGATTGAGCCCGTTACATACACTGGTTCCAGGATGCAAAATACTGATGCCACCACTCGTCCTCGTCATAAATCACCACTATCCTCCTCTTCCTCACCTCTGGCTCCTGTGTTTTGGAGTCCTTCTTCTTGGCATCAGTCCTGGACAACGTAGCACTAACATAGCTGACCAACAGGGTAACCAGTATGGTGTGTAGCACAATGATTAACGTTGCTTCTACTCTCATCTCTCCTCCGAGTCAAACTACACAGAGACAGGAATGGGACCAATTGCTGCACCAACACGAACTGAACAAAAAACTGATTTCTAGCTACCCACTCAGATAATTACAAGTTCTAGCTAGTGTGATACAGGAAACTGTGTCGGAAGCATTTGCGAGTTCCGGCAAGAACCACCCCTGCCTGGATAGAGTTACGATGTTATTGTTGTCAAGTCAGCTGAACACCCAATGATGCATGGTGCCCACAGCCAGTTCAACGTTTTGATATGAATTATAACCAGTGAGAAATCACGAATATACTAGCAATCTCACTCAACTCTACCCATGTAGTTGCAGGTCTGTGGCTGTGTATACCATAGAGAATGATAGAGGCCTCTAGTAGCCAAAAGGCTATTTTAACATGTATTAGTAAGGGGCAACGCCATTGAGGGCTTCCACCATTTTAATGTGGTCAACTGGGTGGGACTTCCAACTTCATTGGCTGAACCCTCCTGGTGACCATGTTGGAGTCATGTCCAACAGGGTCATCAGAAGGAATAAGCAAATCAAGAAGAAGAAAATTGACTACTTCAAAATGGAGATTGCCTCAATAGAGCTCTCCAGTTTGTTGTCCTAAAACCCATATAAGGAGTTACCTCTGGATCGTTCAGCCATTCCCATGGGGAAAATTACTTGGGAAATATAGGGTTTTAGGAATAACACAGAAAATAAGATTAACACAGGTTTAGAAAATCTTTAAAATGTTGTTCTATGAGATAATCAGTCAGTTAACATGACCTTCATGAATTCTGAAGGCTTTATGTGTTTTTTAAATTACATAAATGCTTCAATATTCACAAACAGCGACGTTGGCTGACGAAGATGATCTCATAGACCAAAACGTATAAGATCTCCTCCGCCTGTGTTTACCAAAGACCTTATTTTGGTCATTTATCCAAAACCCCTACAAAAACTTCCATTCATTTTCCCATAAACTTTGTTCAATGAACCATGGCGTTACTTTTGTTATTTATTGCGCTGCCTGTGCGCAGACGCCACAATAGAAAGGATCTTAGGGATGCTTTCTCTATCCTTCTCTATGGTGTGTACGAGCTGTTTGACAGCTAGCTGGCAGAAAAAAAACAAAGAGGAAGAAGAGACACTTCCTGGTCCTCCATTTGTGGTTTTCAAAATAAGAGTTTTGTATTTAGAACTTTTGCTCATGGAAGTCGCACAATGAAATAAGCACATATTACAGCATACAACATTTATAGGAAAAATCAAAGGACAGAGAAGTATCTTTTTTTTTTTGGTAGCAAATCAAATAAACGGTAGATTTATTCAGAAACGTTCAACCTAACCCACGCTCCAGCTCAGCAGGTGGCGATATACCTTAGACGTGTGAGCAACTAAATGACGAATTAATCCACCGAAGAGGAACAATAATGAATTTGCTCAACTCGAACTGATTCAACAAGCAGGTAGTTTTTGGTTTTACATACACTAGTTTGCTTTCGTTATAGAACGGATATTTAATAAGCAGTTGGTAATTATAGCTAACACTGTTAATCTGCCGTTCTTTGTGTTATATTCTTCAATGAAATAACAGTAGTAGCTATATATCAATGGTAGGCTAGCTAGTTAGCCTATCTAGCTAGCTGGCTCTTTTAACGTGCACTGTCCTGGAAAAAATAATCAGCGTTTCAGTAAAAGTGACGGCTAATTTTGAACCGCAGTCCCTGGGCTGGTTATTAAAAACAATTCCAATGACAATCCAGACAGACAATGACAAGAAACACGTAGCACGCAGACAGAGGAATAGCGCAATAATCGCTACAACATAATACATCAAATCAACAAAAAGTGTTTGTAACACCTCACAAGCTACACGAAAAGCGGCAATACACAGCTAGTAATTATGGGCACACGTCTGATTGTCCTTTAGCCGTGTCTTAATGTTTTTTTTTGTGAAGCTACAATAGTTGGTGCACTGTATCTACAAAAGTATGTGGACACCCCTTCAAATTAGTGGATTTGGCTATTTCAGCCACACCCGTTGCGGACAGGTGTAGAAAGTAGAGCACACAGCCATGCAATCTCCATAGACGAACATTGACAGCAGAATGACCCATACTGAAGAGCTCAGTGACTTTCAACGTTGCACCGTCATAGGATGCCACCTTCACAACGAGTCAGTTCATCAAAGTTCTGCCCTACTAGAGCTGCCCCAGTCAAGACGTAAATGTTGTTATTGTGAAGTAGAAACGTCTAGGAGCAACACCGGCTCAGCCGCAAAGTGGTAGACCACACAAGCTCACAGAATGGGACCATGAGTGCTGAAGCACGTAAAACTTTTCTGTCCTGGGTTACAACACTCACTACCGAGTTCCAAACTGCCTTTTGGAAGCAACTTAAGGACAATAACTGTTTGTCTGGAGCTTCGTGAAATGGGTTTCCATGGCCCGAGCAGCCGCACGCACACAAGCCTAAGATCACCATGCGCCAAGCATCGGCTGGAGTGGTGTAAAGCTCACCGCCATTGGACTCTGGAGCAGCGGAAACGTGTTCTCTGGAGTAAACTGTACATTATGCTTGTGTCATTTCAGTGAGAAATGGAGGTGGAATGCTTTGTGTCCAAGACCCTAGAGCTCCTTCAGGAGGAGAGAGAAGCAGAGATCGAGGAGACAAGGTATGTATTTAACTCCTATATTATCTTAGAATCATATCGTGTTTGTTACATGCGCCGAATACAACAGATGTAGTAGACCTTACAGTGATATGCTTACGGACAAGCCCTTAACCAACAATGCAGTTAAGAAAAAATAACTGTTAAGTTATGATAAATGAAGGAAAAATAACATAATTAAAGAGCAACAATAATATAACAGTAACGAGGCTATATACAGGGTATTACGGTACAGAGTCAGTGTGGAGGCTATATACAAGGTGTTACGGTACAGAGTCAATGTGGAGGCTATATACAGGGGGTATCGGTACAGAGTCAGTGTGGAGGCTATATACAGGGGGTACTGGTACAGAGTCAATGTGGAGGCTATATACAGGGGGTACCGGTACAGAGTCAATGTGGAGGTTATATACAGGGGGTACAGGTACAGAGTCAGTGTGGAGGCTATGTACAGGTACAGAGTCAATGTGGAGGCTATATACAGGGGGTACCGGTACAGAGTCAGTGTGGAGGCTATATACAGGGGGTACCAGTGTGGAGGCTATATACAGGGGGTACCGGTACCGAGTCGGTGTGGAGGCTATATACAGGGTGTTACGGTACAGAGTCAGTGTGGAGGCTATATACAGGGTGTACCGGTACAGAGTCAATGTGGAGGCTATATACAGGGGGTACCGGTACAGAGTCGGTGTGGAGGCTATATACAGGGTGTACCGGTACAGAGTCAATGTGGAGGCTATATACAGGGGGTACCGGTACAGAGTCAATGTGGAGGCTATATACAGGGTGTACCGGTACAGAGTCAATGTGGAGGCTATATACAGGGGGTACCGGTACAGAGTCAATGTGGAGGCTATATACAAGGGGTACCGAGTCGGTGTGGAGGCTATATACAGGGGGTACCGGTACGGAGTCGGTGTGGAGGCTATATACAGGGGGTACCGGTACCGCGTCGGTGTGTGGGGGTACCGGTTAGTTGAGGTAATATGTAGGTAGAGGTAAAGTGACTGCATGGGCAATAAACAGAGAGTAGCAGCAGTGTATAAATGGGGGTTTGGGGGGGGGGGGGGGGGGGGGGGGGGGCAATGCAAATAGTCCGGGTAGCCATTTGGCTAACTGTTCAGGAGTGTTATGGCTTGGGGGTAGAAGCTGTAAAGAAGCCTTTTGGTCCTAGACTTGGCTCTCTGGTACCACTTGCAGTGCGGTACTGGGACGTACGCACCACCCTCTGTAGTTCCTTGCAGGCGGAGGCCGAGCAGTTGTCATACCAGGCGGTGATGCAACCATTTGGGATGCTCTCGATGTTGCAGCTGTAGAACTTTTTGAGGATATGAGGGCCCATGACAAATCTTTTCAGTCAGTAGGCATTGTCGTGCCCTCTTCACGACTGTCTTGGTGTGTTTGGACCATAATAGTTGATTGGTGATGTGGACACCAAGGAACTTGAAGCTCTCAACCTGCTCCACTACAGACCCGTTGATGAGAATGGGGGCATGATCAGCCCTCCTTTTCCTGTAGTCCACAATCATCTCCTTTGTCTTGCTCACATTGAGGGAGAGGTTGTTGTCCTGGCACCACTCTGTCAGGTCTCTGACCTCCTCCCTATAGGCCGTCTCATTGTTGTCGGTGATCAGGCCTACCACTGTTGTGTCATCAGCAAACTTAATAATGGTGTTGGAGTCGTGCCTGGTCATGCACTCGTGGGTGAACAGGGAGTACAGGAGGGGACTGAGCACACATCCCTGAGGGGCCCCGGTGTTTAGGTTCAGCGTGGCAGATGTGTTGTTGCCTCCCCTTACCACCTGGGGGGGCGGCCCGTCAGGAAGTCCAGGATCCAGTTGCCTTTCAAAGCACTTCATGGCTACCGACGTGAGTGCTACAGGGCAGTAGTCATTTAGGCTGGTTACCTTTGTGTTCTTGGGCACAGGGACTATGGTGGTCTGCTTGAAACATGTAGATATTACAGACTCAGTCAGGGAGAGGTTGAAGAATCTTGACAGTTGGTCCACGCATGCTCTGAGTACACAGTCATCCGGTACGAAACTAACCATGTTTCCTCTTTAGGTTTCTTCCTAGGTTTTGGCCTTTCTAGGGAGTTTTTCCTAGACACTGTGCTTCTACACCTGCATTGCTTGCTGTTTGGGGTTTTAGGCTGGGTTTCTGTACAGCACTTTGAGATATTAGCTGATGTACAAAGGGCTATATAAAATAAACTTGAAAAAATAAACTTGATTGATGTTTCCTTTCTGTTGTTGTTTTTAAAGATGTTTTGGTCAGAATGCATTGTGTTCGTCGCTAAATGAATTGAGGACATTGAAGTGTTTCTGAATGTTTCCTCTTGTTGTGTACCTGCAGGCTATGGCAGGAGAATGTCTCTCTGAAAGATCTCCAGAGTAAAGGTGTTTGTCTTCTGAAGCTGCAGATAGGAAGCCAGTCAACTGGCCTTTATGGAAGATCACTCCTTCTTCTAGAACCCAGAAAACACATGGGCGTCTCTGTGCTACCTAGCAACAACTTTGGACCCGGTAAGAACGTTGAATATCGGGCCTCACGGGTGGCGCAGTGGTCAAGGGCACTGCATCGCAGCGCTAGCTGTGCCACCAGACACTCTGGGTTCGCGCCCAGGCTCTGTCGCAGCCGGCAGCGACCGGGAGGTCCGTGGGGCGACGCACAATTGGCCTAGCGTCGTCCGGGTTAGGGAGGGTTTGGCCGGTAGGGATATCCTTGTCTCATCGCGCACACGTCTCTCCCGAGCCCGTACGGGAGTTGTAGCGATGAGACAAGATAGTAACTACTAACAATTGGATACCACGAAATTGGGGAGAAAAGGGGGTAAAATTAAAAAGTAAATAAATAAACATTAACGTTAGAATATCATAGCTTATGGTCTAGCCATCTTTATTTATCTACTGTATGTAAGACCCGCCTGGTTCCATATATTTGATGTCCTGCCAACTCCTATGGCCATTGGCGTTGGCAAAAAGCACAAACAGGTCTATGAAAAGGCTATTTACACTAAATTTGACTAAACTAAATCGCTAACTCTCTGATTGATTGATCCGTGGTTGCAGGAGACATAGTGGGTCTGTATGACCTGGATGGCTGTACGACGTCCTCCCAGCTGTGTACTGGTGTAGTGACCCGCATCAGTCAGTCAGCGGTAACCGTGGCCTGTGAGGACTCGCCGGACGGACTCAACCTGGACACAGACGCTCTGTACAACCTCATGAAGCTGGCTAACGATGTCACATACAAACGCATGAAAAAGTTAGTAAGAAAACCTATGCCCGAGCTTAACCGTTACCCTGATCTTAACACTAACCTATAACTCTGACTCTAATCCTAACCTATTCCATTACTTGTTGTCCGCAGGGCCTTGAACACTCTGAATGGGTACAGCAGTGGACCAGCCTCGGATTTGATCAGCGTTCTCTTTGGCTACTCAGAACCTGGCTCTATATCACAACCACGTAAGGCTTCCTCTCAGGAATATGTTATGAGCTTACTGTATCACACCAGATCTGGAATTATACTCTCTGAAATAGAAGAATGTGAAAATTATTTCCTTTGTGATTTTTGACATCAGAAAAAAATATTAACTTGTCTAAAAAAAAATTTAAAAAATTCTCAGATGCAAATGTAAGATTGACAATTATCTCTCTTCTTTGTTCAGATGATCAGTGTTTCCTGAACACTGGTCTGGATGAGTCTCAGAGACAGGCGGTGTCGTTTGCTCTGTCTCAGAGAGAGGTAGCTGTAATACACGGGCCACCAGGCACTGGCAAGACAACCACTGTGGTGGAAATCATCCTGCAAGTGGTCAAACGGGGACAGAAGGTAGATATTATGTCATACAGTACATTGGTGTGTCCATTCTTATCAAGAGAATTATCAAGCATTGACCATTTTATGTTATATTGAAAAAGTTGCAGAATCTGGCTTTAACTATGGTTAAAGTAATCCTTTTAAATATGGTTTAGGTAGTCCCTTTTTAAATATGGTTTAGGTAGTCCTTTTTAAATATGGTTTAGGTAGTCCCTTTTAAATATGGTTTAGGTAGTCCCTTTTAAATATGGTTTAGGTAGTCCCTTTTAAATATGGTTTAGGTAGTCCCTTTTTCAATATGGTTTAGGTAGTCCCTTTTTCAATATGGTTTAGGTAGTCCCTTTTTCAATATGGTTTAGGTAGTCCCTTTTTCAATATGGTTTAGGTAGTCCCTTGTAATCATAATAATGGCTTGATTGTTTTGTTAGTCACACTTGGACCAGATTTGGACTCTTATTGGTGACCGAGCTACATACCCTGTTGGTATGTTACATACCTAGCTACATACCCCAACCAGAAGCCATGGATCACAGGCTAGATCTACACTGAGCTAAAGGGTAGAGCTGCCGCTTTCAAGGAGCGGGACACTAATCCGGACGCTTATAAGAAATCCCGCTACTCACTCACATGAACCATCAAACAGGCCAAGTGTCAATACAGGATTAAGATTGAATCCTACTACACCGGCTCTGACGCTCGTTGGATGTGGCAGGGCTTGAAAACTATTACGGTCCACAAAGGGAAACCCAGATGCGAGCTGCCCAGTGACGCGAGCCAGACTAGCTAAATGTCTTCTAAGCTCGCTTCGAGGCAAGCAACACTGAAGCATGCATGAGAGCACCAGCTGTACCGGATGACTGTGTACTCAGAGCATGCGTGGACCAACTGTCAAGATTCTTCAACCTCTCCCTGACTGAGTCTGTAATATCTACATGTTTCAAGCAGACCACCATAGTCCCTGTGCCCAAGAACACCAAGGTAACCTGCCTAAATGACTACTGCCCTGTAGCACTCACGTCGGTAGCCATGAAGTGCTTTAAAAGGCAACTGGACCCTGGACTTCCTGACGGGCCGCCCCCCCAGGTGGTAAGGGGAGGCAACAACACATCTGCCACGCTGAACCTAAACACCGGGGCCCCTCAGGGATGTGTGCTCAGTCCCCTCCTGTACTCCCTGTTCACCCACGACTGCATGGCCAGGCACGACTCCAACACCATCATTAAGTTTGCTGATGACACAACAGTGGTAGGCCTGATCACCGACAACAATGAGACGGCCTATAGGGAGGAGGTCAGAGACCTGACAGAGTGGTGCCAGGACAACAACCTCTCCCTCAATGTGAGCAAGACAAAGGAGATGATTGTGGACTACAGGAGAAGGAGGGCTGATTACTCCCTGATTCACATCGTTGCTGTAGTGGAGCAGGTTGAGAGCTTCAAGTTCCTTGGTGTCCACATCACCAACGAACTATCATGGCCCAAACACACCAAGACAGTCGTGAAGAGGGCACGACAACACCTTTTTCCCCCTCAGGAGACTGAAAAGATTTGGCATGGGTCCTCTAGATCCTCAAAAGGTTCTACAGCTGCACCATCGAGGGCATCCTGATTGGTTGCATCACCACCTGGTATGACAACTGCTCGGCGTCCGACTGTAATGCGCTACAGAGGGTCGTGCGTACATCACTGGGGCCAAGCTTCCTGCCAGGACCTCAATATCAGGCGGTGTCAGAGGAAGGCCCTAAAAATTGTCACCCAACCCCGCACATTGACTCGGTACCGGCACCCCCTGTACATATATAGCCTCGTTATTGTTATTTTGTTACTTTTTAATTTTTTTACTTTATTAATTAAATATTTTCTTAACTCTATTTCTTGACCTGTGTTGTTAAGGGCTTTTAAGTAAGCATTTTACAGTCATTTTATTTGAATGTCTTTCTCTGTTTTGTTTCTCTGTTTGTCCTGTAGGTCCTGTGCTGTGCCGGTTCTAACGTGGCCGTGGATAACCTGGTAGAGCGCTTGGCTAAGGCCAAAGCTAAGGTCCTGAGACTGGGTCACCCTGCCCGCCTGCTAGAGTCCATTCAGAAACACTCGCTAGACGCCGTCCTCGCTCACAGTGACAACACCAACATCATCGCTGACATACGCAAAGACATCGACAAAGCTTTTGTGAGTATTGATAATGTGGCATCAATGATAATCACATCTTTATGCGAGTGTGGTGAATTTACAGTGGGGCGCTAGCATGGTCTCTTAATTATTTGACTGGTAAATTATGATCACAGATATTTTGGTTTCAGAAGTTACAGCACCAGTCGAAAGTTTGGACACACCTACTCATTCAAGCGATTTTTCTTTATTTTTACAATTTTCTACATTTTAGAATAATAGTGAAGACATCAACACTATGAAATAACACATGTATAATAACACATCAAGTAGTAACAATTTGTAAGTCGCTCTGGATAAGAGCGTCTGCTAAATGACTTAAATGTAAATGTAACCAAAAGTGTCCAACAAATCAAAATATATTTTATATTTGAGATTCTTCAAATATAAAATATTTGTTTTACACTTTTTTGTTTACTACATAACTACATAACTACTAAAATGTAGAAAATAGTAAAAATAAAGAAAAACCCTTAAATGAGTAGGTGTTTCCAAACTTTTGACAGGTGCTGTATACAGCATATCAATGTCCAGAAATTCTACATGTCAAATCATTGATTAACTCCCAGCTCCTCACATTCGGATTTGTGAAAGACTTTTAGACTTAGATAATAAGGTAATGTTCTCTGTGTATTTTTCATGGTGTATTGAAATGCTTCTGGGTTTGATATTGTTGTGTTTTCTCAATGTATGGTGAAGATGGGGATGAAGAAGATGAAGGACAAACGAGATCGAATCCACCTGAAGAGGGAGGTAGGAGAGCTGAGGAAAGAGCTGCGGACCAGGGAAGCTACAGCCATTGCTGAGGTCCTCAAACGCGCTGATGTGGTTCTAGCCACTAACACAGGTGAGTGATGGTGGATATCAACAGTTGTTCATTAGGGCACACGCTATAAAACGTTTCAAAAATGTTTTGCAACACAACAAGTCCTGGTTGCGCCTTCCTATTTCAGTCAGTTTTCTTCCCTTTGGACACAACCCTCTATCTTCATTGTGACTGGATGTGTGTCCTATTGAACAATATTATTACCTGTCTGTGTTGTCTCCAGGTGCTAATGATGGTGGCCCTCTGAAGAACCTACCTGTAGACCATTTTGACTGGGTGGTGATCGATGAGTGTGCCCAGGCGTTGGAGAGCTCATGCTGGATCGCTCTGCTCCGAGGCAGGAAGTGTATCCTGGCTGGAGACTACAAGCAGCTGCCACCCACCATCAAGTCTCACACGTAAATATCAGCTCTTCTTATTGGTCCCACCAACACATATATGTTGCTCTGTGTATAGTCAGTGGAATTGGTCACATTTCGAGTTTGGAGACCAAGGGGGGGGTGCATGTAGGGCCTAAAACGGAGCCTTGAGAGCAGGGCTCAAAATTAAAGGCGTCCCATCTTCCCGGTGTAACAGTTTAACTTTAGTCCGTCCCCTCGCCCCGACCCGAACCGGGGACCCTCTGCACACATCAACAACAGTCACCCACGAAGCGTCGTTACCCATCGCTCCACAAAAACCGCGGCCCTTGCAGAGCAAGGGGAACCACTACTTCAAGGTCTCAGAGCAAGTGACGTCACCGATTGAAAGGCTATTAGCGCGCACCACCGCTAACTAGCTAGCCATTTCACATCCGTTACACCGGGATGAGGGGGGAAAATCCTAGACCACCTTTACTCCAATCACAGAGACATGTACAAAGCTCTCCCTCACCCTCTATTTGGCAAATCTGACCATAATTATATCCTGATTCCTGCTTACAAGCAAAAACTAAAGCAGGAAGTACCAGTGACTCGCTCAATACGGAAGTGGTCAGATGACGCGGATGCTACACTACAGGACTGTTTTGCACAGACTGGAATATGTTCTGGGATTCATCCAATGGCATTGAGGAGTACACCACATCAGTCACTGGCTTCATCAATAAGTGCATCAACGATGTCGTCCGCACAGTGACCGTACGTACATATCCCAACCAGAAGCCATGGATTACAGGCAAGATCCGCATCGAGCTAAAGGCTAGAGCTGCCGCTTTCAAGGAGCGGGAGACTAATCCGTACGCTTATAAGAAATCCCGCTATGCCCTCAGACGAACCATCAAACAAGCAAAGCGTCAATACAGGATTAAGATTGAATCCTACTACACCGGCTCTGACGCTCGTCTGATGTGGCAGGGCTTGAAAACTATTACGGACTACAAAGGGAAACCCAGACGCAAGCTGCCCAGTGACGCGAGCCTACCAGACGAGCTAAATGCATTTTATGCTCGCTTCGAGGCAAGTAACACTGAAGCATGCATGAGAGCACCAGCTGTTCTGGATGACTGTGTGATAACGCTCTCGGTAGCCGATGTGAACAAAACCTTTAAACAGATCAACATTCACAAAGCCGCGATGGATTACCAGGACGTGTACTCAAAGCATGCGCAGACCAACTGTCTTCACTGACATTTTTCACCTATCCCTGACCGAGTCTGTAATAAAATAATACAATTAAAATGCTCCAATAAAGATGTAAAATGAGCAACAGGTAGTGGGTTCTGACTGTCCCCAGTCACACCTGCCATGTCAATAGTTTGTTAAACAGTATTCATGCTTGTGTCGTTTTTTTACTTTTTGCCATATTTAAAATGGATACTTGGATTTCAATCAATACTGATTTTTTCTCATCCAGGGCTGCGTCTAAAGGCCTGTCCGTCAGCCTGATGGAGAGGTTGATCCAGAAGTATGGAGACTCCGTAGTCAGGATGCTGACAGTGCAGTACCGTATGAACAGTAACATCATGACCTGGGCCTCAGAACAGATGTACCAGGGGAAACTCACTGCACACAGCTCAGTGGAGAAACACCTGCTCAAGTAACAATTGCCTCCTTTTGGCTACGTTTACACCGGCAGCCCAATGCAGGTTCTTTTTGACCCAAGTATTGGCATCTGGTCTGATTTGGTCAAAAGACCAATAATTAGTCAAAAGGATCAGAATTGGGCTGCCTGTGTAAACACAGCCCATTTTATCTCACATCAAATTAGTAGACATTTTAAGGGTTTAGGATCAGGGTTTGGTTCAATTCCATTTGAAATCAGTGAATACAGTAATTAAACTGGAAGTCCAATTTGGATTTTCATTCTAGACTTTAAGTTAATTCCTGGATTGACGGAAGGAAGTTGACTCTCACTTTACTTCCTGAATTGAATTGAAATTGACCCCAACCCTGTAAGGAACTCAGTTCTAACATGGCTCTTTCCCCTGAACAGAGATCTCCCAGGAGTAGCCAGTGTTGAAGAGACCAGCACCCCTCTCCTCCTCATAGACACAGCAGGCTGTGGGCTTAGTGAGATGGAGGTGACAGACGAACAGTCCAAAGGAAACCAAGGTCAGCTTTCTAAATGATATGAGGTGGTGTCCTATTTCCTGTTGGTTGTTGATTTTATGTTGTGATCATGTTTGTTATTTTTACTACTACCAAACCAAAATGTCCCCTAGCTCTACACAGTATGACCTAGTCTAAACTAAGAGGAAACACACGCGGGTATCTTGTCTTCTTAGGACCCGTGTGAGGTGCTGAAATCTAATAAACTAATTGTGACGAACTCGTATTCTGATAAACAGGTGAGGTAGACATTGTGGAACTGCACATCAAAGCGTTGACTGAAGCTGGGGTGAAACCTAAAGACATCGCTGTTATTGCCCCTTACAATCTGCAGGTGAGTCACGGCTGCTTCCTGCACTATTGAACGTTTCAGATTTATTTGTTTTTGGGGTGGAGATCAGTTGAGTTTTGCAGAGCCCTGTGTCTTGTAAGCCTTGATCTGAAACGTTTTGTGACAGAAGGTGCAGAGGCTGGTTTTATGTTCTTGTCTGTGTTTAGGTGCATCTCCTGCGTCAGCGTCTCTCAGCCAGACATCCCGATCTGGAGATCAAGTCTGTCGACGGCTTCCAGGGCAGAGAGAAGGAGGCTGTGGTGCTGACCTTGGTCAGATCTAACAGGAAAGGTAAACTAGTGTGTGTGTGTGTGTGTGTGTCGTCTATTTCTACCAACGTGCTGATGTACTAAGTTCTATCTCTCCTTCAGGTGAGATAGGGTTCTTAGCTGAAGACCGGAGGATCAACGTGGCGGTGACTCGAGCCAGACGTCACCTGGCCCTGGTGTGTGACACACAGACCGTCCAGACCCACGGCTTCCTCAAGACCCTCATCGATCACATGACCCAGCACGGAGACGTACGCACCGCCTTTGAGTACCTGCGGGTAGGTTTATAATCCTTTTGGAATCAATAACGTATCAGTCTATCAAGGGAATGTGTTTTTTAGTCCCCCCCATTTAAACGTACTTGTTTTGCTATCGATATCGGCAATACTAGCCTAAAAATATTGTATTCCATATCGGCAATACTAGCCTAAAAATATTGTATTCCATATCGGCAATACTAGCCTAAAAAATATTGTATTCCATATCGGCAATACTAGCCTAAAAATATTGTATTCCATATCGGCAATACTAGCCTAAAAATATTGTATTCCATATCGGCAATACTAGCCTAAAAATATTGTATTCCATATCGGCAATACTAGCCTAAAAATATTGTATTCCATATCGGCAATACTAGCCTAAAAAATATTGTATTCCATATTGGCAATACTAGCCTAAAACATATCGTATTCCATATCGGCAATACTAGCCACAAACACAGTATTCATACCCCTTGACTTATTCCACATTTTGTTACAGCCTAAATTCAAAATGGATGAAGTATTATTATTTTTCTCACATCTACACCCATGATGACGACGTGAAAACATCCTAGTAATCTGATGTCAGAGCCAAGGCTCTTCATAGAACAGTTATGTTGTGGGCTACTGTAGACTAGTACCTGGTACGCTCTGTCCGCTAATACCAGATTATTAACTGGAAGTAGTTTTCTATTCATCACTCTCGGGTTTCCTTCCTCTCTGGCAACTGAGTTAGGAAGGACGACTGTATATTTTGTAGTGACTGGGTGTATTAATGCACCATCCAAAGTGTAATTAATAACTTCACCATGCTCAAAGGGATATTCAATGTCTGCTTTTTATTATTTTTACCCATCTACCAATAGGTGCCCTTCTTTGTAAGGCATTGGGAAACCTCCCTGGTCTTTGTGGTTGAATCTGTGTTTTAAATTCACTGCTCGACTGAGGGACCTGACAGATAATTGTATGTTTGGGGTACAGAGATGAGGTAGTCATGTTAAACACTATTTCACAGTCCATTAAACTTTATTATGAGACTTGTTAAGCACATTTTTTTCTGCTTCGCCATGTTCAGACACACGGTTCTCAAGAGTGGTGGAAATGGAAGAAGAAGAACCAGATTCTCGGGAATCTCGCTGTCCTGCTCCGACCAATTGCGCGCATGCGCAGTGTCTCCATGGATCGTGCGAACATTGACGTCAGGGTACAGGCTACAATTTGTTGTGCTCTTTCCGAGTTTCCGCAGCGTCATCACGTTGACTGTTCTCCAGGCCTCAGTGCCTGTTTTGAGGGAGGAAAGATCCTCCCGTCACCAGAAGCAGGCCGAGTGGTTCCTATGTCGAAGATCCAGAATGGCTGGTATAAACTTTGCGTGGCGTTCTAGACCGACGTCCAGCAAACACCTCAGAGTCTACAAACTAAGAATAATCAAGAGCCTCTGGCTATTACAGCCAACAGTGTTATACACATCCATGCACGGGCAGGTTTGGCAAGCGAGGCCAGAGATTTGGTTCTTATGGGCCTGGCCCCTAAGAGGGCCAATCTGATGGCTAGAGGTTTATCTCCGACTGTTATTGCTACCGTTCAGTCTGCAAGGGGGTCCTCCATGAGAAGGCTGTATGGATATGTGGCAACCATTTTGATTTCTGGTGCCAAGGTAAAGGAATGGTTCCTTTTTCAGGCGGGATTATATTTCTCCATCGTATGTTGCACATAAGTTGACTGACTGAAAGGGAACTTAACGTTATGACTATAACTACTGTTCCCTGAAGGAGGGAAACGAGGTACAACACCTGTTTTAGCCCCGCACCGCCCATTCCTGAGGTGAAGAGCGGTTTGAAATGGAAGGAATGAATCCGAGCCTCGGACACGTATCACCTGTGGAAGGCGGGGCTTCTAGCGAGGCGCGGATTTCATTGGCCTTGTCAGGCACAACTCCCCATAGTATGCTGTACCTCGTTTGCCTCCTTAAGGGAACAGTAGAGTCATAACGTTACGATATTAAACTATAAAATATCGTTATTGGCAATATTAGCCTAAAATATATCTCTATTGATAAAGGCAATATTAGCCTAAAATATATATCTCTATTGATAAAGGCAATATTAGCCTAAAATATATATCTCTATTGATAAAGGCAATATTAGCCTAAAATATATATCTCTATTGATAAAGGCAATATTAGCCTAAAATATATATCTCTATTGATAAAGGCAATATTAGCCTAAAATATATATCTCTATTGATAAAGGCAATATTAGCCTAAAATATATATCTCTATTGATAAAGGCAATATTAGCCTAAAATATATATCTCTATTGATAAAGGCAATATTAGCCTAAAATATATATCTCTATTGATAAAGGCAATATTAGCCTAAAATATATATCTCTATTGATAAAGGCAATATTAGCCTAAAATATATATCTCTATTGATAAAGGCAATATTAGCCTAAAATATATATCTCTATTGATAAAGGCAATATTAGCCTAAAATATATATCTCTATTGATAAAGGCAATATTAGCCTAAAATATATATCTCCTATTGATAAAGGCAATATTAGCCTAAAATATATCTCTATCGATTTAGACAATGCTAGTTTAAAAAATATTGTTATCCATATGGGGCAATACTAGCATGAAAAAATAAATTGGTATAAATCGAAACTGAAAATATCATCCATCCATCCTACAGGACATTGTGCCCCAGAACTACACCAGAGACCACCGAGATACCAAGTCCAGCAACACTACCGCTAGCAGCTCCTCATCCACCTCCAACAAGCAGAAGGGCAGAGGTCAGGCTGGGAGCAAGGTGGAGCCAGGACACAAGAAGACCTCTGGGGGGAACAAGACCCAGGGAGGACAGCCCCAGACAGGTTCAGCTATGACGTTATTCACATAGTGTAGTAATAAGGACGAGTTTAACGGTTTGGAGAGGCTGGTTTTCCAGAACCAGAGTAAGCCAAGTCCTAGACAAAAAATGTAATTCAATAGAAAATCTCAATTGAAAATAGTTTTTTATTCCAGGATCAGGTTAAATCTAACCCCTTGCTGTGGTAGTGATACCGAAATATGCACACAACTGAAATTATAAACAAAAGTTTACATGTTCACGTTGATTAACATGACACAGATCCCGGCACACACAGCCAAGCCAGAGGTCCCACCCCCACGGAGGAGGAGCAGAGACTGACCCAGATAAAATACCTGGAAATCAAGGGCCAGGTAGAGTGGTTCCTACAGGACCCAGACCAGACGGAGCTACGGTTTCCCTCGACCCTCAACTCCCACGACCGCCTGCTCGTACACCAGGTACATAATACTTTGTGTTTTTGTTAAGTTGCTGATGCAAAGTACACTAACTTCTACGGCTACCGATTAGCTCAAACAAAGCACAGTTTTTCTTCAGGAAAATTACTTTTTTGTAGTTGTACAAATTATGGTGAGACTTTTCATAAGCTCATTTTGTGTTTCTCTTTCTCACCTGCACCCTGTATTGTACTTTGATGTTGTGCTTTGTTTTTCCTGTTGCAAATAAATAAAGCTAAACACTAAAATTGTAAAACAGGTTGCAGAGGAGCTGGGCCTGAACCATGAGAGCCAGGGAGAGGGAAAGGACAGATGCATCACTGTCTCCAGACCCCCGACAGGGCCTAACGAGGCTGGGGAAGAAGAGGAGCAACAAGCCCTACAATCGGCAGCCGTTCTGGAGGAAGACGGTGTTACAGGGCCTCCTGTAGGGCAATCGGCAGCCGTTCTGGAGGAAGACGGTGTTACAGGGCCTCCTGTAGGGCAATCGGCAGCCGTTCTGGAGGAAGACAGGGTTACAGGGCCTCCTGTAGGGCAATCGGCAGCCGTCCTGGAGGAAGACGGTGTTACAGGGCCTCCTGTAGGGCAATCGGCAGCCGTCCTGGAGGAAGACGGTGTTACAGGGCCTCCTGTAGGGCAATCGGCAGCCGTTCTGGAGGAAGACGGTGTTACAGGGCCTCCTGTAGGGCAATCGGCAGCCGTTCTGGAGGAAGACAGGGTTACAGGGCCTCCTGTAGGGCAACCGGCAGCACCTGTAGATCTCAAGACTTTACATCTGGAACGAATGAGACGGGAGCAGGAGAGGAGGGAGCAGAAGAAGCATCTAGAGACCGTCCGTACAGCAGGACAGACTCAGACTGCTAAGAAGGCCAAGGCAAAAGGTTAGTGAAAAAAATGATGATCAAATTAGCAGTCAAAAATGATGATTAAAATAAGTTCTGATCAAACCGTATTCCTCCTTTATGATCAACAAGGCTCACTCTAATTGCCTGTTTTATTTTTGATCCTCCGATATACACCTCAGATTGTATAACACCTCAGATTGCAGCCCAAATAAATGCTTCACAGAGTTCAAGTAACAGACACATCTCAACATCAACTGTTCAGAGGAGTCTGTGTGAATCAGGCCTTCATGGTCAAATTGCTGCAAAGAAACCACTACTAAACGACACCAATAAGAAGAGACTTGCTTGGGCCAAGGAACACGAGTAATGGACATTAGACTTGTGGGAATCTGACCTTTGGTATGATGAGTCCAAATTTGAGATTTTTGGTTCCAACCGCCGTGTCTTTGTGAGACGCAGAGTAGGTGAATGGATGATCTCCACATGTGTGGTTCCCACCGTGAAGCATGGAGGAGGAGGTGTGATGGTGTGGTTCCCACCGTGAAGCATGGAGGAGATGGTGTGATGATGTGGGGGTGCTTTGCTGGTGACGCTGTCTGTCATTTATTTAGAATTCAAGACACACTTAACCAGCATGGCTACCACAGCATTCTGCAGTGATACGCCATCCCATCTGGTTTGGGCTTAGTAGGACAATCATTTGTTTTTCAACAGGACAATGACCTAACACACCTCCAGGCTGTGTAAGGGCTATTTGACCAAGGAGAGTGATGGAGTGCTGCATCAGATGACCTGGAACCACAATCATCTGACCTCAACCCAATTGAGATGGTTTGGGATGAGTCGGACCACAGAGGGAAGGAAAAGCAGCCAACAAGTGCTCAGCATATATGGGGACTCCTTCAAGACTGTTTAAAAAACATTCCAGGTGAAGCTGGTTGAGAGAATGCCAAGAGTGTGCAAAGCTGTCATCAAGGCAAAGGGGGGCTACTTTGAAGAATATAAAATATATTTTTTTTGTTACTACATGATTCCATATGTGTTATTTCATAGTTTTGATGTCTTCACTATTATTCTACAATGTAGAAAACAGTAAAATAATGAAAAACCCTTTAATCAGTAGGTGTGTCCTAACTTATGACTGGTTCTGTATAATTTCTCTCCTCTAGGAAAGACCAAAAAGACCAAAGCGGGTGCCTGTGAGATCGCTGCGGCTGCGACGGCGGACGATGATTTTGACACCCTAATAGATGCCGTGGTGAAGGCAGAACGCGTCTGTAGTTTTGTCAAGTGTAAAACGTTAGTCATTTATCTGGGACAACTCTGTCTGTTCTGCAACAGACAATACTGCCTCGGTCACCACATACCTGAGGTAAGACGTTGTTTCCAGATTTAGGCAAATCATTTTCTGACTGTATTATGTTCCACTGTTTAGTAAACATTTGCACGTTTAGCTGCCAGAGTTAATCCGTTAACTCGAGTTAATCAAGACGTCTATATAAGTCCAATGCAGCCATTTTTTATCAAATCAAATCATTTCTGGTTAACAATTTAAGTACCTTACTGTGATTGTTTTTGAATTAAAATGTCCAAAAGACACAATGTCTTCTTAGCAAAATGCTAACATTTTCAAGCAGGAATTTGGCTAGGACAGTCTGGAAGTGGGCTGAGGAGCCTAATGGGAGGAGCCTACTGGGAGGGTAACCTGAAAACTAGCTCTTATTGGCAGAGAAGAAACCCTTTGTGGTTCCTATTAACTTACACCGCCTGGTGATGTGACCAGAAACCCACCCAGCCGATCAAACTGACATGTCAGGCAGTCTTTTCAAACAGCTCTTACACTAAAAGTGCATTATCATAATTTTCACAGTATTATTCCAACTTTATAGCGTGAAAATATATATAAAACACAGGGAAATCACGTTTTGGACTGCACTGCCCTTTTAAATGACAGATCACTAAACTAATTCTGCATTTGCAAGTAAACTCAATTACATTTGTTTTCCGTTCGACATCCCTAATTTGTTGTAACTCTTATCTACCAGTGGTCACTTTCAGGTATATTTTGTATTTAGTGGACTGATTTTAATTTAGTTTCACATTTTTGGAAAGGTTATTCTCTGATGTTTCTGTGTTGTGACTCCTCAGTGACTGTGTTGTGACTCCTCAGTGACTGTGTTGTGACTCCTCTGGGACTGTGTTGTGACTCCTCTGTGACTGTGTTGTGACTCCTCTGGGACTGTGTTGTGACTCCTCTGGGACTGTGTTGTGACTCCTCTGGGACTGTGTTGTGACTCCTCTGGGACTGTGTTGTGACTCCTCTGGGACTGTGTTGTGACTCCTCTGGGACTGTGTTGTGACTCCTCTGTGACTGTGTTGTGACTCCTCTGTGACTCCTCTGTGACTGTGTTGTGACTCCTCTGTGACTCCTCGGTGACTGTTGTGACTCCTGTGACTGTGTTGTGACTCCTCTGTGACTCCTCGGTGACTGTGTTGTGACTCCTCGGTGACTGTGTTGTGACTCCTCGGTGACTGTGTTGTGACTCCTCGGTGACTGTGTTGTGACTCCTCGGTGACTGTGTTGTGACTCCTCGGTGACTGTGTTGTGACTCCTCGGTGACTGTGTTGTGACTCCTCTGGGACTGTGTTGTGACTCCTCTGGGACTGTGTTGTGACTGTGTTGTGACTCCTCTGGGACTGTGTTGTGACTCCTGGGACTGTGTTGTGACTCCTCTGGGACTGTGTTGTGACTCCTCTGGGACTGTGTTGTGACTCCTCTGGGACTGTGTTGTGACTCCTCTGGGACTGTGTTGTGACTCCTCTGGGACTGTGTTGTGACTCCTCTGGGACTGTGTTGTGACTCCTCTGGGACTGTGTTGTGACTCCTCTGGGACTGTGTTGTGACTCCTCTGGGACTGTGTTGTGACTCCTCTGGGACTGTGTTGTGACTCCTCTGGGACTGTGTTGTGACTCCTCGGTGACTGTGTTGTGACTCCTCGGTGACTGTTGTGACTCCTCGGTGACTGTTGTGACTCCTCGGTGACTGTTGTGACTCCTCGGTGACTGTTGTGACTCCTCGGTGACTGTTGTGACTCCTCTGGGACTGTGTTGTGACTCCTCTGGGACTGTGTTGTGACTCCTCTGGGACTGTGTTGTGACTCCTCTGGGACTGTGTTGTGACTCCTCTGGGACTGTGTTGTGACTCCTCTGGGACTGTGTTGTGACTCCTCTGGGACTGTGTTGTGACTCCTCTGTGACTGTGTTGTGACTCCTCGGTGACTGTGTTGTGACTCCTCGGTGACTGTGTTGTGACTCCTCGGTGACTGTGTTGTGACTCCTCGGTGACTGTGTTGTGACTCCTCGGTGACTGTGTTGTGACTCCTCGGTGACTGTGTTGTGACTCCTCGGTGACTGTGTTGTGACTCCTCGGTGACTGTGTTGTGACTCCTCGGTGACTGTGTTGTGACTCCTCGGTGACTGTGTTGTGACTCCTCGGTGACTGTGTTGTGACTCCTCGGTGACTGTGTTGTGACTCCTCGGTGACTGTGTTGTGACTCCTCTGGGACTGTGTTGTGACTCCTCTGGGACTGTGTTGTGACTCCTCTGGGACTGTGTTGTGACTCCTCTGGGACTGTGTTGTGACTCCTCTGGGACTGTGTTGTGACTCCTCTGGGACTGTGTTGTGACTCCTCGGGGACTGTGTTGTGACTCCTCGGGGACTGTGTTGTGACTCCTCGGGGACTGTGTTGTGACTGCTCGGGGACTGTGTTGTGACTGCTCGGGGACTGTGTTGTGACTGCTCGGGGACTGTGTTGTGACTGCTCGGGGACTGTGTTGTGACTCCTCTGGGACTGTGTTGTGACTCCTCGGGGACTGTGTTGTGACTCCTCTGGGACTGTGTTGTGACTCCTCGGGGACTGTGTTGTGACTCCTCGGGGACTGTGTTGTGACTCCTCTGGGACTGTGTTGTGACTCCTCGGGGACTGTGTTGTGACTCCTCGGGGACTGTGTTGTGACTCCTCGGGGACTGTGTTGTGACTCCTCGGGGACTGTGTTGTGACTCCTCGGTGACTGTGTTGTGACTGCTCTGGGACTGTGTTGTGACTGCTCTGGGACTGTGTTGTGACTGCTCTGGGACTGTGTTGTGACTCCTCTGGGACTGTGTTGTGACTCCTCTGGGACTGTGTTGTGACTCCTCTGGGACTGTGTTGTGACTCCTCTGGGACTGTGTTGTGACTCCTCTGGGACCGTGTTGTGACTCCTCTGGGACCGTGTTGTGACTCCTCTGGGACTGTGTTGTGACTCAAATCAAATCAAGTTTATTTTATATAGCCCTTCGTACATCAGCTAATATCTCGAAGTGCTGTACAGAAACCCAGCCTAAAACCCCAAACAGCAAGCAATGCAGGTGTAGAAGCTGGGTCCTCTGGGACTGTGTTGTGACTCCTCTGGGACTGTGTTGTGACTCCTCCAGGTCCATGGGTGTGGAGACCAAGCCAGGGCCAATGCCAGGATGAGGATCAGTAAAGAAGGGGTTCTGTATGCCGGTAGTGGACACAAGGACAAGTCTGTAGATCCGAACAAGAAGGCCTATCTACACAGGAAGCTGGACTCCAAACTCAAAGACATGGAAAAGCAGCGGAAGACCAAACCCAGAGAGAATGACAATAATTGACCTTTGACCTTTTTAAATTCCAGTTTGTCAGTGACTGTAAGCTCTGAGGATGATCCTTTGTGGACTGAATAGATATAATTATTAAACAGATTACTGCTAAATTATTTCAACCGGTCTGTCAATATCTTGTGTTTTAATATAGTATATAACTCAATACGTCTTATAAACACACATACAGTCCAGTACTTTATTGTCCATTAACTTAGAGAATTGAGTTGTCTTTATGCTCAGAACCCAATCCCCCGAGACACACGCTGATGGACTGGGTCATCTGCAGTGCCGCGTCCCTGAAATAATTTGTAGGGGGTTAGTGCCTTGATCGTCGGCACAACGGCAGGGGACGGTATCTAGGATGATGCCAGCAACCCTCCAGTTGCCGGCTCACTGCACCAGATTTTCCCATCTGAGCTGGGATTCGTACCGACAACTCTCCGGGTGCTGACCCGCTTCTCTAACCACTAGGCTACTTTAATATTATTATATATTTCTAGACCTTTATCAACGGTTCTGATTTCATTATGGTTGACAGTTGTCAAGTGCTACTGAAGTCTCTTATTTATTTTTTTCTGATCGTGTAATTTAGGCATGGGCAACTGGCAGCCCACGGATCAATTTCCAAATTGTAAAAAAAAAAAAAAAAAATGTAATTCAGTCGGCGCTCAACATACTAGTAGAATACACATGGTGCCAGTCCCAAATATACTTGTTCATCATCACTCAACTAGCCCAGAAATGGTTCAGGGGCGCTGCATTGCCTCCAGGCCATCAGGGTATGTCTCAGGGGATTGGGTGGTGAGCATAAAGACACATTTCCATTCTCTGTAAATTAATGGACAATAAAGTGGAGGCCAGTGTAACAGTATAACTTTAGTACGTCCCCTCGCACCGACGCGAACGAAGCATCGTTACCCATCACTCCACAAAGGCCGCGGCCCTTGCAGAGCAAGGGGCAACACTACATCTAGGTTTCAGAGCAAGTGACGTAACTGATTGAAACGCTACTAGCGCGTACCCGCTAACTAGCTAGCCAGTTCACATCCGTTACACCAGCAACATAGTTTCACTTGGGGCCTGAGCCTGGTTGCATAAAACAAACAAACATAAAACATCGTGTTTCTCTTTAGGAATCATTTCCCCTTACCTAAGGGAATTGTTAAAGGCCGTTGCATAGAGCACCTAGGTAAGGGCTTACTTAAGGGGTTTGACGCTAGTCTAAAGTCCTGTGGAGCAGGAAGAATCTCTTGTTACCATGGAGATGACCTGATTCACTCACTGAACATCTCATCAAAGAGCATTTTATTTTGGGAGATCACAAAATAGAACTTCTACATTCAAGACAGGAGAAATAAGTTGATTCATAAGATAATAAAACATGTTTCTCTACTTTTAATCTCAATTTGTTTCTATTACTTTCTAGCACATCAAGCTAACTTACAGAGTAGGTAGCTTAGCTAGCTAGCTTTGTAGCCATGGATTGTGCTCCTTCCATTGTTTCACTAGGTAGCTATTGTTAGCTAGCTATCCACCTAGCTAGCTAGTTGATGTTTTCCTTTTTGCAACCAGGGCAGAGAAAAACATTCAACATTCACTGCACAAATTAACCTTAAAATATTTTCTGCAACTGACTTCGTCAACCAGGGCTCGGTTGCATAAAACAGCAAGTTATTCATCACCTCATCGTTTCCCTTACAATTTCCTTAACTTTCAGTCAGTTGCACAAAACATTTTAAGGTAAATTTCCCTCATAAATTAAGTAAAAAAGTTATGGGTGCCCATGAGGTCCCTTAACCACTTCATTCAGTATGGATATCACTAAACCCCATTTGTGGAGGTGCCCTGGTTTCGATAGAAAAACAACCACCAGCTAGGTAGCTTCTTAGCTAAACAATGGAAAGTGCACAATCCACGGCTACAAAGCTAGCTAGCTACTCTCTGTAAGCTAGCTTGACTTGCTAGAAAGTAATAGAAACAAGTTGAGACAAAAGTAACTACAATGAACATTTATTATCTTCTGAAGCAATTTGATTATCCTGTGTTTATTGTAGAAGTTAAAAAAATCTACCACAAAATAAATTATTTATTTGAGACAGTCAGTGAATCAGGCCATCTCCATGGTAACCAGATACTATTTCTGCCATACATGCCGTCAAACTACCATAAAATCCTTAAATTATGCCCTTACCTGAGGAAATATTTGAGGGGCTCTATGCAATACCCTTAAACAATTCGCTTCGGTAAGGGAAAACTATTCCTTAAGGGAAATACTAAAGATGTTTTACGCAACAGGGCCCCGACCTACAGTAGGTATAGGTACAGTTGAAGTCGGAAGTTTACATACACCTTAGCCAAATACATTTAAACTCAGTGTTTCACAATTCCTGACAGTTAATCCTCTTAAAAATTCCCTGTCTTAGGTCAGTTAGGATCACCACTTTTTTTTAAGAATGTGAAATGTCAGAATAATAGTAGAGAGAATTATTTATTTCAGCTTTTCTTTCATCACATTCTCAATGGGTTAGAAGTTTACATACACTCAATTAGTATGTGGTAGCATTGCCTTTAAATTGTTTAACTTGGGTCAAACGTTTCGGGTAGCCTTCCACAAGCTTCCCACAATAACTTGGGTGAATTTTGGCCCATTCCTCCTGACAGAGCTGGTGTAACTGAGTCAGGTTTGTAGGCCTCCTTGCTCGCACACGCTTTTTCAGTTCTGCCCAAACATTTTCTATATGATTGTGATGGCCACTCCAATACCTTGACTTTGTTGTCCTTAAGCCATTTTGCCACAACTTTGGAAGTATGCTTGGGGTCATTGTCCATTTGGAAGACCCATTTACGACCAAGCTTTAACTTCCTGACTGATGTCTTGAGCTGTTGCTTCAATATATCCACATCATTTTCTTGCCTCATGATGCCATCTATTTTGTGAAGTGCACCAGTCCCTCCTGTGTAACGGATGTGAAATGGCTAGCTAGTTAGCGGGTACGCGCTAGTGGCATTTCAATCAGTTACGTCACTTGCTCTGAGACTTAAGTAGGGTTTCCCCTTGCTCTGCAAGGGCCGCGGCTTTTGTGGAGCGATGGGTAACGACGCTTCATGGGTGACTGTTGATGTGTGCAGAGGGTCCCTGGTTCGCGCCCGTGTCGGGGCGAGGGGACAGGGGACGACGTAAAGTTATACTGTTACATTGATGCTGTTGACCCGGATCACTGGTTGCTGCGGAAAAGGAGGAGGTTGAAAGGGGGGTGAGTGTAACGGATGTGAAATGGCTAGCTAGTTAGCGGGTACGCGCTAGTGGCATTTCAATCAGTTACGTCACTTGCTCTGAGACTTAAGTAGGGTTTCCCCTTGCTCTGCAAGGGCCGCGGCTTTTGTGGAGCGATGGGTAACGACGCTTCATGGGTGACTGTTGATGTGTGCAGAGGGTCCCTGGTTCGCGCCCGTGTCGGGGCGAGGGGACAGGGGACGACGTAAAGTTATACTGTTACACCTGCAGCAAAGCACCCCCACAACATGATGCTGCCACCCCCGTGCTTCACGGTTAGGATGGTGTTCTTCGGCTTGCAAGCCTCCCCCTTTTTCCTCCAAACATAACAATGGTCATTACGGCCAAACAGTTCTATTTTTGTTTCATCAGACCAGAGGACATTTCAGTTGTGCAGTTGCAAACCGTAGTCTGGCTTTTTTATGGCGGTTTTGGAGCAGTGGCTTCTTCCTTGCTGAGCGGCCTTTCAGGTTATGTCGATATAGGACCCGTTTTACTGTGGATATAGATATCTTTGTACCTGTTTCCTCCAGCATCTTCACAAGGTCCTTTGCTGTTCTGGGATTGATTTGCACTTTTCGCACAAAAGTACGTTCATCTCTAGGAGACAGAATGCGTCTCCTTCCTGAGTGGTATGACGGCTGCGTGGTCCCATGGTGTTTATATTTGCGTACTATTGTTTGTACAGATGAACGTGGTACCTTCAGGCGTTTTGGAAACTTCCCAAGGATGAACCAGACTTGTGGAGGTCTACAATGTTTTTTCTGAGTTCTTGGCTGATTTCTTTTGATTTTCCCATGATGTCAAGCAAAGAAGCAATGGATTTGAAGGTAGGCCTTGAAATACATCCACAGGTACACCTCCAATTGACTCAAATTATGTCAATTAGCCTATCAGAAGCTTCTAAACCCATGACATTATTTTCTGGAATTTTCCAAGCTGTTTAAAGGCACAGTCAACTTAGTGTATGTAAACTTCTGAACCACTGGAATTGTGATACGGTGAGTTATAAGTTAAATAATCTGTCTGTAAACAATTGTTGGAAAAATAACTTGTCATGCACAAAGTAGATGTCCTAACCGACTTGCCAAAACTATAGTTTGTTAACAAGAAATTTGTGGAGTGGTTGAAAAATGAGTTTTAATGACTCCAACCTAAGTGTATGTAAACATCCGACTTCAACTATATGTACAGTGCATTCGGAAAGTATTCAGACCCCTTGACTTTTTCCACATTTTGTTACGTTACAGCCTTATTCTAAAATGGATTAACTTGTTTTTTTCCTCATCAATCTACACACAATATCCCATGATGACAAAGCAAAAACATGATTACAAATAAAACATTGAAATATCACATTTACATTAGCATTTAGACCCTTTACTCAGTACTTTGTTGAAGAATCTTTCCAGAGATGGCTCTGGCTGGGCCACTCAAGGACATTCAGAGACTTGTCCCGAAGCCACTCCAGCGTTGTCTTGGCTGTGTGCTTAGGGTCGTTTTCCTGTTGGAAGTCTGAGGTCCTGAGCGCTCTGGATCAGGTTTTCATCAAAGACCTCTCTGTACTTTGCTCCGTTCATCTTTCCCTCGATCCTGACTAGTCTCCCAGTCCCTGCAGCTGAAAAACATCCCCACAGCATGATGCTGCCACCACCATGCTTCACCGTAGGGATGGTGCCAGGTTTCCTCCAGACGTGACGCTTGGCATTCAGGACAAAGAGTTCAATCTTGGTTTCATCAGACCAGAGAATCTTGTTTCTCATGGTCTGAGTCCTTTAGGTGCCTTTTGGCAAACTCCAAGCGGGCTGTCATGTGCCTTTTACTGAGGAGTGGCTTCTGTCTGGCCACTCTACCATAAAAGCCGGATTGGTGGAGTGCTGCAGAGATGGTTGTCCTTCTGGAAGGTTCTCCCATCTCCACAGAGGAGCTCTGTCAGAGTGACCATCGAGTTCCTGGTCACCTCCCTGACCAAGGCCCTTCTCCCCCGATAGCTCAGTTTGGCCTGGCGTCCAGCTCTAGGAAGAGTCTTGGTGGTTCCAAACTTCTTCCATTTAAGAATGATGGAGGCCACTGTGTTCTTGGGGACCTTCAATGCTGCAGAAATGTTTTGGTATCCTTCCCCAGATCTGTGCCTCGACACAATCCTGTCTCGGAGCTCTACAGACAATTCTTTCGACCTCATGCCTTGGGTTTTTGATCTGACATGCACTGTCAAATGTGAGACCTTTATATAGACAGGTGTGTTCTTTTCCAAATCATGTCCAATCAATTGAATTTAGCACAGGTGGACTCCAATCAAGTTGTAGAAACATCTCAAGGATGATCAATGGAAACGGGATGCACCTGAGGTCGATTTCGAGTCTCATTGCAAAGGGTCTGAATACTTATGTAAATAAGGTATTTCTGCTTTAAATTTAAGAATTTGCAAACATTTATTTTAAAAAACTGACCAAGGCAACTCAACTGTAAATAAAAAATTAAAGTGCCTGCATAACAGAGCAACACACATACATGAGAGAACAAAAGCTACATAGCCCCTAGGCTATATGAATATCAAGAGACATGACATTTTCCTGTAGAATGTAATAGGTTATAAGACCTGTATGATTCATGTCATTTAATCAGTCCTACCAGCTAACACGAGGTGTTTTAAGATTACGTTACATTTTAAGGGCCTATGTATTTTCAGTGTTGTGTTCACCTACAAGCAAACACCAAGCTGGGCATATTTTACCATCTCTTTCTGGCTGATCTCCCTCTTCCTTTCCCTTCTAAGTTCAAATCTGATCCTCATCCTCTTGATGTCATGGCAACATGGCACTCTCCGCACCTTAGCACACATGCACTCTCGCAAACACACACACAAACACAAACACATTCATGCTACATACACATCACAACTCTACCAGAATCATATTCTGGTTTGGAGCGAGCGGTCGCATTTGCACTCGCTCTGCAGGTAGTATAACTTTTCATTTCATTTTCATTACATTTCATTACAGTACAACGGTTTAATTTGTCTAACCTTAGCAATTTCTTCTTAGCTAGCTACTTAGCCGTCTGTGTATAAAAGATAATTGCGTAATTATCGTATTCCGTCGTCTATCGTAGTCCACACTGCTATCTGCCCAGCAGCTAGCAAACGTCCACCGTCTACCGAATAGTAGTATAAACTTTTCATTACATTTCATTATAGTACAACGGTCTGATTTTCATTTTCACTACAGTACAACGGTTTGATTTGTTTGATCTTAGCTAGCTACATAGCCGTCTTTGCATCAAACATAATTGTGTAGTTATTGAGGTTCGCCAGCCAGCTATTTTCGCCCTAACGTAACGCAACGTAGCCAACACTGCTAGCTAGCCAGCTTGCCACCGAATAGCAGCATTGTAGAAACGAGTGCATTACAACGGAACGACTTGATCAGTGTAGTGTTGGCTGACTACACAGTTGTCTTTGCTATCTTTGATTTGTATTTGTTCGATCTTAGCTAGCTACTTAGCTGGCTACATAGCCGTCTTTGTATCGGTGATAATTGTGTAGTTATCAAGGTTCGCTGAGGTTCGCTAGCCAGGTATTCTCGCCCTAACGTAACGTAACGTAACGTAGTCAACCCTGCTAGCTAGCCAGCTAGCCACCGATTAGCAGCACTGTAGAAACGATTACATTACAACGGAACGACTTGACTTGTGTAGTGTTAGCTAGCTACATAGTTTTCTTTGCTATCTTTTTATCTAAGATAATTGTGTAGCTTTGAGTAATTATCGGTTAGCTAGCCAGCTATTTTTCGCCTGCCGCGCTGCCGTCCTCCTACCTAGCCAACACTGCTAGCTAGCCAACTTCTACCGAATAGCAGCACTGTAGAAACTTACATTACAACGGAACGACTTGATTAGCGTAGTGTTAGCTAGTTGTCTTTGCTGTCCTTGTATCCATGATAATTGTGTAGTTTAGAGAAATTTAGTGAAATTGTCGAGGTTACCTAGCCAGCTTCACTTTCAACAACGTAGCCACTGCTAGCCAGGCTACTTCACCAGCCAGCAGTACTATATCATTTTAGTCAATAAGATCTTGTATTTTATTTTTATTTTTTTTGCAACGTAAGCTTAACTTTCTGAACATTCGAGACGTGTAGCCCACTTGTCATTCTAATCTCCTTTGCATTAGCGTAGCCTCTTCTGTAGCCTGTCAACCATGTGTCTGTCTATCCCTGTTCTCTCCTCTCTGCACAGACCATACAAACGCTTCACACCGCGTGGCCGCGCCCACCCTAACCTGGTGGTCCCAGCCCGCACGACCCACGTGGAGTTCCAGGTCTCCGGTAGCCTCTGGAACTGCCGATCTGCGGCCAACAAGGCAGAGCTCATCTCAGCCTATGCGTCCCTCCAGTCCCTCGACTTCCTGGCACTGACGGAAACATGGCTCACCACAGATAACACTGCTACTCCTACTGCTCTCTCTTCGTCTGCCCACGTGTTCTCGCACACCCCGAGACCTTCTGGTCAGCGGGGTGGTGGCACCGGGATCCTCATCTCTCCCAAGTGGTCATTCTCTCTTTCTCCCCTTACCCATCTGTCTATCGCCTCCTTTGAATTCCATGCTGTCACAGTTACCAGCCCTTTCAAGCTTAACATCCTTATCATTTATCGCCCTCCAGGTTCCCTTGGAGAGTTCATCAATGAGCTTGATGCCTTGATAAGCTCCTTTCCTGAGGACGGCTCACCTCTCACAGTTCTGGGTGACTTTAACCTCCCCATGTCTACCTTTGACTCATTCCTCTCTGCCTCCTTCTTTCCACTCCTCTCCTCTTTTGACCTCACCCTCTCACCTTCCCCCCCTACTCACAAGGCAGGCAATACGCTTGACCTCATCTTTACTAGATGCTGTTCTTCCACTAACCTCATTGCAACTCCCCTCCAAGTCTCCGACCACTACCTTGTATCCTTTTCCCTCTCGCTCTCATCCAACACTTCCCACACTGCCCCTACTCGGATGGTATCGCGCCGTCCCAACCTCCGCTCTCTCTCCCCCGCTACTCTCTCCTCTTCCATCCTATCATCTCTTCCCTCTGCCCAAACCTTCTCCAACCTATCTCCTGATTCTGCCTCCTCAACCCTCCTCTCCTCCCTTTCTGCATCCTTTGACTCTCTATGTCCCCTATCCTCCAGGCCGGCTCGGTCCTCCCCTCCCGCTCCGTGGCTCGACGACTCATTGCGAGCTCACAGAACAGGGCTCCGGGCAGCCGAGCGGAAATGGAGGAAAACTCGCCTCCCTGCGGACCTGGCATCCTTTCACTCCCTCCTCTCTACATTTTCCTCTTCTGTCTCTGCTGCTAAAGCCACTTTCTACCACTCTAAATTCCAAGCATCTGCCTCTAACCCTAGGAAGCTCTTTGCCACCTTCTCCTCCCTCCTGAATCCTCCTCCCCCTCCCCCCCCCCTCCTCCCTCTCTGCAGACGACTTCGTCAACCATTTTGAAAAGAAGGTCGACGACATCCGATCCTCGTTTGCTAAGTCAAACGACACCGCTGGTTCTGCTCACACTGCCCAACCCTGTGCTTTGACCTCTTTCTCCCCTCTCTCTCCAGATGAAATCTCGCGTCTTGTGACGGCCGGCCGCCCAACAACCTGCCCGCTTGACCCTATCCCCTCCTCTCTTCTCCAGACCATTTCCGGAGACCTTCTACCTTACCTCACCTCGCTCATCAACTCATCCTTGACCGCTGGCTACGTCCCTTCCGTCTTCAAGAGAGCGAGAGTTGCACCCCTTCTGAAAAAACCTACACTCGATCCCTCCGATGTCAACAACTACAGACCAGTATCCCTTCTTTCTTTTCTCTCCAAAACTCTTGAACGTGCCGTCCTTGGCCAGCTCTCCTGCTATCTCTCTCAGAATGACCTTCTTGATCCAAATCAGTCAGGTTTCAAGACTAGTCACTCAACTGAGACTGCTCTTCTCTGTATCACGGAGGCGCTCCGCACTGCTAAAGCTAACTCTCTCTCCTCTGCTCTCATCCTTCTAGACCTATCGGCTGCCTTTGATACTGTGAACCATCAGATCCTCCTCTCCACCCTCTCCGAGTTGGGCATCTCCGGCGCGGCCCACGCTTGGATTGCGTCCTACCTGACAGGTCGCTCCTACCAGGTGGCGTGGCGAGAATCTCTCCTCACCACGCGCTCTCACCACTGGTGTCCCCCAGGGCTCTGTTCTAGGCCCTCTCCTATTCTCGCTATACACCAAGTCACTTGGCTCTGTCATAACCTCACATGGTCTCTCCTATCATTGCTATGCAGACGACACACAATTAATCTTCTCCTTTCCCCCTTCTGATGACCAGGTGGCGAATCGCATCTCTGCATGTCTGGCAGACATATCAGTGTGGATGACGGATCACCACCTCAAGCTGAACCTCGGCAAGACGGAGCTGCTCTTCCTCCCGGGGAAGGACTGTCCGTTCCATGATCTCGCCATCACGGTTGACAACTCCATTGTGTCCTCCTCCCAGAGCGCTAAGAACCTTGGCGTGATCCTGGACAACACCCTGTCGTTCTCCACCAACATCAAGGCGGTGGCCCGTTCCTGTAGGTTCATGCTCTACAACATCCGCAGAGTACGATCCTGCCTCACACAGGAAGCGGCGCAGGTCCTAATCCAGGCACTTGTCATCTCCCGTCTGGATTACTGCAACTCGCTGTTGGCTGGGCTCCCTGCCTGTGCCATTAAACCCCTACAACTCATCCAGAACGCCGCAGCCCGTCTGGTGTTCAACCTTCCCAAGTTCTCTCACGTCACCCCGCTCCTCCGCTCTCTCCACTGGCTTCCAGTTGAAGCTCGCATCCGCTACAAGACCATGGTGCTTGCCTACGGAGCTGTGAGGGGAACGGCACCTCAGTACCTTCAGGCTCTGATCAGGCCCTACACCCAAACAAGGGCACTGCGTTCATCCACCTCTGGCCTGCTCGCCTCCCTACCACTGAGGAAGTACAGTTCCCGCTCAGCCCAGTCAAAACTGTTCGCTGCTCTGGCACCCCAATGGTGGAACAAACTCCCTCACGATGCCAGGACAGCGGAGTCAATCACCACCTTCCGGAGACACCTGAAACCCCACCTCTTCAAGGAATACCTAGGATAAAGCAATCCTTCTGCCCCCCCCCCCCCCCCCTCCCCCTTAAAAGATCTAGATGCACTATTGTAAAGTGGCTGTTCCACTGGATGTCATAAGGTGAATGCACCAATTTGTAAGTCGCTCTGGATAAGAGCGTCTGCTAAATGACTTAAATGTAAAAATGTAAATGTAAATTTGTTTCTTAGTCATATACACCTGATGTAGGTGGAGTACACAGTGCAGTGAAATGCTTCCTTGCAGGTTAACCTCACGACAACGTAGCAACAATAGAACACTCACGACAACGTAGCAACAATAGAACAAGTAGCTAAGTGAATGAAAAAATAAAAGCTCAATGAAATAATTTCTCAAATTTAATAATGGGCCTTTTTTTTTTTTTTTTTTTTTACAAATACTTACATAACCTATATGGAAATAACAGACATGAGCATGTTTCATTTAGTTAGTTCTACCACCTCAACATTCATTTTAAACCGGGTTAAATATAATGTTGTAGGAAAGTTCAACTTCAGTCCACAGGGGGCGCTGTGTCACTGTCAGAAGATACAGTATGATCCCTTATTGATGTTACTTGTTAAATCCACTACAATCAGTGTAGATGAAATGGAGGAGACAGGTGGTTAAAGAAGGATTTTTAAGCCCTGTGCCATTTAGAGGGTGAATAGACAAGTCAAAAGATTTAAGTGCTTTTGAACTGGTTATGGTAGTAGGTGCCAGGCACACTGGATTGAGTGTGTCAACAACTGCAATGCTGCTGGGGTTTTCACACTCAACAGGCTCCCATGTGTATCAAGAATGGTCAACCACCCAAAGGACATCCAGCCAACTTGACACAACTGTGAGGTGGGATGGACTCAATATTAGGAAGGTGTTACTTATTGTTTGGTATACTTATGTTACACACCATACAGGCCTACATTATGTTACACATCATACAGGCCTACATTATGTTACACATCATACAGGCCTACATTATGTTACACATCATACAGGCCTACATTATGTTACACATCATACAGGCCTACATTATGTTACACATCATACAGGCCTACATTATGTTACACATCATACAGGCCTACATTATGTTACACATCATACAGGCCTACATTATGTTACACATCATACAGGCCTACATTATGTTACCCATCATACAGGCCTACATTATGTTACACATCATACAGGCCTACATTATGTTACCCATCATACAGGCCTACATTATGTTACACATCATACAGGCCTACATTATGTTACCCATCATACAGGCCTACATTATGTTACCCATCATACAGGCCTACATTATGTTACCCATCATACAGGCCTACATTATGTTACATTATTTTGTCTGTCTTATCTGAACTTTAACACCAACTAGATAAAAGGTCAAACAATCAAAGTTCTCTTCAAACATCTACAATATTCATATATGTAAATGTGGTGGTTTATTAAAAATACAACAATAAATACATTCTAAGAATTGTTCATATTCCATTTTATAATCAAAACATTTTGACCAGATGTATCATTATATCGAAATGGATTAAATATAAAATTACAAAACGTTACATCAGAAAATATATGTCTTACACATTTAACAAAGTTACGATGCAAAACAATTAATTCTAGAAAGTTGCAATGCATTCCAGTAAAATATATGTCTTACACATTAAACAAAGTGAATTAAGGTAAAACGATTCATTCTAGAAAGTTGCAATGCATTCCAAATAAGTTAGGATTGATTATCAAATGAAAAAACTCCACAATATTGTTGGTGTATACGTTCATACAATCTACTTAATATTATTGGAAATCTGTAAGAAAAAATGGTGATTTAACAATGATATAAATATGAATATTATCAACCAATAAATAGAAAAGCCATTGTGTTTATATAAAGTGTGACTTTCGATAATCAAAAAAAAAACATTTGTATATTAATAAAATGTTTGATTACTTGTTCTACTTGGCAAAGAAAACATGCAACAACTACTGCTGATGATCCCCATCAGAACCAATCGTATTTACACCAGAGCTACACAACTACTGCTGATGATCCCCATCAGAACCAATCGTATTTACACCAGAGCTACACAACTACTGCTGATGATCCCCATCAGAACCAATCGTATTTACACCAGAGCTACAACAACTACTGCTGATGATCCCCATCAGAACCAATCGTATTTACACCAGAGCTACAACAACTACTGCTGATGATCCCCATCAGAACCAATCGTATTTACACCAGAGCTACAACAACTACTGCTGATGATCCCCATCAGAACCAATCGTATTTACACCAGAGCTACACAACTACTGCTGATGATCCCCATCAGAACCAATCGTATTTACACCAGAGCTACACAACTACTGCTGATGATCCCCATCAGAACCAATCGTATTTACACCAGAGCTACACAACTACTGCTGATGATCCCCATCAGAACCAATCGTATTTACACCAGAGCTACACAACTACTGCTGATGATCCCCATCAGAACCAATCGTATTTACACCAGAGCTACACAACTACTGCTGATGATCCCCATCAGAACCAATCGTATTTACACCAGAGCTACAACAACTAAATAAATGAAAATATCTCTACAGTTTATTATTATTCTACATGCGTGTGATTGGTCAGACAACATCGTTTTCCCAATAATACATGATCTCATTTTGCTTTGAATAGTGTTGTAGTGTTATAGACTCAAAAATAAACATATACTTTAAGTTTTCCAGAAATAGATGCTGGATAGAAAAAGTAATCGCTACTTAACTAGAAAAGGACATTTCCTGAAATAAATTGCTATTTTATATAGTTATACTTAATAAAGATGTTAAATAATGTGAAGTTAGGATAGCCTGAGTGTTGTCTTTTAGCTAGTCTTTTAGCTTAATTGTCCAAGGAGCAGGACCTTTTTAAACAGCTGCCTCTGTATTCCTATGGTTCTCATTCAAACCCCATGCTAATCTATGCACATTTGAAATGGCTACAGTTCCAAAAAGTATAGACAGCTTATCGAAGGAGTTTTCATACTAAGTTGGGCCAGTCTGAACATCTAGTTTGGAGTTGTTAGCTTAAACAGTGAAAGAGGAGATGGGTGTAGAAGTGTTGATTTCTTTACCAAGTCTACGGACCTTTTCTTTTTCCTTGAAACGCATTGGGAGCTCATCTAAATATTATTATAGTTCAAAAAGTATAAATGTTCTCAAGCCATCTAAGCTCGGGTAGTCTGCATATGTACAAGTTGTTTTCATGTTTATAGCTTAACTTGGTTAAGCCTAGAGCGGGCGGAATAATAATAAGACATTTAGAGTTGCCTTCAGCAAGCACACCTGATATTTAATAACACAATGTGGGGTGAACTGCTCCTTAGTCACTCAGGGGGTGAATCCTAGCGTTCACTCGAGTTAAGTTTTCACTTAGTCGTGCACTGATGTTAATGGGAGACTTAAGTTAAAATTCAACTTACTGTAAGTTGAAAAAAAGGGGGAAGCTGCATACCCCTGCAGTAAGGACAAATACTAGTTTATAGTTTTTTATCAAATGCTAAAGTAAAACGAACACAAGTATATACTGATCGTCCATTCGATCAGCGTTTGATCTTCGTGACTATGCATTCTTTAGTTGAAGTGTTGTGTTCTCGACTGTGATTGGACAACGTACAGTGTGTTCACTGATGATAAAAAGGTTGTACAGAAATATCTTCATGACATACGGCCATTAAACACTTTACAGTAATCATTTATACAGTAATCATTTATAAAAAAAACACACGGCTCAATTTGCCTTTCGATGGGTATATTTCAAATACAATTTTTGTTCAATTTGAATAATATAACGTGTGGCCAAAATCCTAGTGATTTCACTTTATCCCAAACAATAATGTTTCACGTCATTTCCAATTACATGCTTGCAATGAATCTTCCAGCATACCCTAACCAAAGTAAAGTGAACATTATGCTAAACTGTCAGATTTATCTTAAACAGACGTCCACAAAACTAAGAAGTATATTGGATTTCTTCCTCATCACCCTCTGACAAAAAAAAAAAACAGTAAATCATGTACAACAGTGTAATAAATCTATCACTGTATCCTCCTTATCTGTGTCAGCTAAGGAGACATACTTACTGTACAAAAACCGGAGGAGTGGTGACCTTTGAACTCTGTGTCTTGAACTACAGTCCTGGCTGTCCTCACACTGGGATTGTGAGTCTTGTCTACCAGCCAGCTGTTCCTCGGTAGCAAGTAGCCCGGGGGCGAGGTAATGGGCTGGTTCCGTTTCTGTGGCACATCCTCTGAACACAGCAGCCAGGCAACAAACTGTATCCGATGTGTGTTCAGTTTAGTTCAGACATTCAGATGTGTGTTCAGTTTAGTTCAGACATTCAGATGTGTGTTCAGTTTAGTTCAGACATTCAGATGTGTGTTCAGTTTAGTTCAGACATTCAGATGTGTGTTCAGATTAGTTCGGACATTCCGATATGTGTTCAGATATGTGTTCAGTTTAGTTCAGACATTCAGATGTGTGTTCAGTTTAGTTCAGACATTCAGATGTGTGTTCAGTTTAGTTCAGACATTCAGATGTGTGTTCAGATTAGTTCAGACATTTAGATATGTGTTTAGTTCAGACATTTAGATATGTGTTCAGTTTAGTTCAGACATTCAGATGTGTGTTCAGTTTAGTTCGGACATTCAGATGTGTGTTCAGTTTAGTTCAGACATTCAGATGTGTGTTCAGTTTAGTTCAGACATTCAGATGTGTGTTCAGTTTAGTTCAGACATTCAGATGTGTGTTCAGTTTAGTTCAGACATTCAGATGTGTGTTCAGTTTAGTTCAGACATTCAGATGTGTGTTCAGTTTAGTTCAGACATTTAGATATGTGTTCAGTTTAGTTCAGACATTTAGATGTGTGTTTAGTTCAGACATTCAGATGTGTGTTCAGTTTAGTTCAGACATTCAGATGTGTGTTCAGTTTAGTTCAGACATTCAGATGTGTGTTCAGTTTAGTTCAGACATTCAGATGTGTGTTCAGTTTAGTTCAGACGTGTGTTCAGTTTAGTTCGGACATTCAGATGTGTGTTCAGTTTAGTTCGGACATTCAGATGTGTGTTCAGATGTGTGTTCAGATTAGTTCAGACATTCAGATGTGTGTTCAGTTTAGTTCAGACATTCAGATGTGTGTTCAGTTTAGTTCAGACATTCAGATGTGTGTTCAGATTAGTTCAGACATTCAGATGTGTGTTCAGTTTAGTGCAGACATTCAGATGTGTGTTCAGATTAGTTCGGACATTCAGATATGTGTTCAGTTTAGTTCGGACATTCAGATATGTGTTCAGATTAGTTCAGACATTCAGATGTGTGTTCAGTTTAGTTCGGACATTCCGATATGTGTTCAGATGTGTGTTCAGTTTAGTTCGGACATTCAGATATGTGTTCAGTTTAGTTCAGACATTCAGATGTGTGTTCAGATTCGTTCAGACATTCAGATGTGTGTTCAGATTAGTTCGGACATTCAGATGTGTGTTCAGATTAGTTCAGACATTCAGATGTGTGTTCAGATTAGTTCAGACATTCAGATGTGTGTTCAGATTAGTTCAGACATTCAGATATGTGTTCAGTTTAGTTCGGACATTCAGATGTGTGTTCAGATTAGTTCAGACATTCAGATATGTGTTCAGTTTAGTTCGGACATTCAGATGTGTGTTCAGATTAGTTCAGATGTGTGTTCAGATTAGTTCAGACATTCAGATGTGTGTTCAGATCAGTTCAGACATTCAGATGTGTTCAGTTTAGTTCAGACATTCAGATTAGTTCGGACATTCAGA
Organism: Salvelinus fontinalis; assembly: GCF_029448725.1. Lineage (NCBI taxonomy): Eukaryota > Metazoa > Chordata > Actinopteri > Salmoniformes > Salmonidae > Salvelinus > Salvelinus fontinalis. The sequence continues at coordinate 1,485,842 of NC_074673.1, forward strand.
TGTGTGTTCAGATTAGTTCAGACATTCAGATGTGTGTTCAGATCAGTTCAGACATTCAGATGTGTTCAGTTTAGTTCAGACATTCAGTTTAGTTCAGACATTCAGATGTGTGTTCAGATTAGTTCAGACATTCAGATGTGTGTTCAGATTAGTTCAGACATTCAGATGTGTGTTCAAATTAGTTCGGACATTCAGATATGTGTTCAGATGTGTGTTCAGTTTAGTTCAGACATTCAGATATGTGTTCAGTTTAGTTCGGACATTCAGATGTGTGTTCAGCAGTCTGCCCATTCAGAAGTGCAGTCTGGCTCTCCTATGTGACTGAGGTCGGAGCTTCACAGAGTGTTATCACATAGTGTCCTCAAGTCCCGGGCACTGTGCCTCGTAACCTCACACAAACCCAGGCTTCATGGAGGACCGACGACATTTGGGGCAGCCCTTGGAACCGTTGTTCTGTAGACACCTGAGAGGATAGAAGAAGTAGAGACTCTGGGAACGGACCCAAATCCTAAGAGTTCCCCCCCCTGTTTCCACCCCTGGACATGAAACATGTAGAACCTCTTAAGGATTAGCCCCTTTAAAAATTAAAAATAAATCGCCTAAAATGACATTCCCAAATCTAACTGCCTGTAGCTCAGGACCTGAAGCAAGGATATTCCTATTCTTGATACCATTTGAAAGGAAACACTTTGAAGTTTGTGAAAATATTAAATTAATGTAGGAGAATATAACACATTAGATCTGGTAGAAGATAATACAAAGAAAAAAACATGTGTTTTTTTGTACCATCATCTTTGAAATAAAAGACAAAGGCCATAATATATTATTCCAGCCCAGGTGCAATTTAGATTTTGCCCACTAGATGGAAGCAGTGTATGTGCAAAGTTTTAGACTGATTCAATGAATCATTGCATTTCTGTTCAAAATGTTCTATCAGGACTGCCCAAATGTGCCTAATTTGTTTATTAATAACTTTTCAAGATCATAACTGTGTACTCTCCTCAAACAATAGCATGGTATTATTTCACTGTAATAGCTACTGTAAATTAGACAGTGCAGTTAGATTAACAAGAATTTAATTCAGCTTTCTGTCTATGTCCTGGGAAATGTTCTTGTTACTTACAACCTCATGCTAAACGCATTAGCGCACGTTAGCTCAGCGGTCCCGCAGGGGACCCACCGATCCTCTAGAGGTTTTTAATCAAGGCAAAAGTCCCTACTGGAGGTGGAAGACGTGAGAGCAGGGCGGGGCCATATGTAGTAATAACATGTAGACTATATAACATGTAGATGGGTCATCGTTAGAGCACCTACTGCAGGTGGAAGATGTGAGAGCAGGGCAGGGCCATATGTAGTAATAACATGTAGAGCACCTACTGGAGGTGGAAGATATGAGAGCAGGGCAGGGCCATATGTAGTAATAACATGTAGACTATATAACATGTAGATGGGTCATCGTTAGAGCACCTACTGCAGGTGGAAGATGTGAGAGCAGGGCAGGGCCTGCAGCTGTTGGTTCTTCTCTCCTATGGACTCGCCACACATTCCACAGTACAGCTCCAGCTCCTCCACACACTGCAGGAACTTCACAACCTGCTCCCTTAGCTCCTCCTGACTCTCCTTACTGCGGTAGATCCCCTCACTGAGACAGTGCACCTTTAGACTACACAGCTAACAGAGAGAGAGAGGTGTATAGGGTTAGAATCAACACACGAGCTGAACATAGCTGACTTACTGCAGTCGATTCCCTCATTCAGACTACACAGCTAATGGGACAAGAACTGGAATTTAGCACAAACTAAAGTGTGACGTGCATCTGACTGTTGCATAATTGTTTTAATTGCACAGTATGTTTTGTTACAGTAAAAAGGCAGCATATTTTCATGGTATTTATTCAGAACTATGTAACACTGTACCTTGGTTCCTAAAGCCTCAGACAACTCCTGAGCTCGCTGCAGCGCATCAAGAGCCTTGTCCAGTTCTTTCTGCTGGAGCCAACACTTCCCTACCCCCAGGTACACCTGGGTCTGGCCAAGACGGTTCCCAATCTCTGTCATTATACACATGGAGGACTCATAACGAGGCAATGCTTTCTGGAGGAGAGAACAGGAGATGAGGGAGAGGAGAGAACAGGAGATGAGGGGAGAGAAGAGTGGGAGGAGAGGAGAGGAGAGAAGAGAAAAGGAGGAGAGGAGAGAAGAGGAGATGAAGGAGGGGAGGAGAAGAGGGAGAGAAGAGAGAGGAGAGGAGAGAACAGGAAATGAGAGAAGAGGGGGAGGGGAGGAGAGAAGAGAAAAGGGGGAGAGGAGAGAAGGAGGAAGGAGGAGAGAAGAGGAGAGGAGAGAACAGGAGATGAGAGGAGAGGAGAGGAGAGAAGAGAAAAGGAAATGAGAGAAGGGGAGGAGAGAAGAGAACAGGGTAAGAGGAGAGAACAGGAGATGAAAGGTTGTAGAGGAGAGAGGAAAGAAGAGAGAAAGTAATATGAATCAAGCCCAGACTATATTGAAGGAAGGTTTTTCTCTTCAGATCTGTAACAGTGTAGTACGGACAGTATTTGGTTACTTACATCAACGTCATGCCGGCAGCGGTGGATATCGGCGAAGTTCAGTAAGCACAGTGCCTGGAGAGGTCGGTCCCCGTGCTGCAGGGCTATCTTCATGGACTCCTAGGGGATGGGACCCACTTTAGTGTGACACACAACCTCTGAACAACACACAACCTCTAAACAACACTCAACCTCTGAACAAGGCACACTCAACCTATGAACAACACACACACAACCTCTAAACAACACTCAACCTCTGAACAACACACAACCTCTGAACAACACATACACAACCTCTAAACAACACTCAACCTCTGAACAACACTCAACCTCTGAACAACACACACACAACCTGTAAACAACACACAACCTCTGAACAACACACAACCTCTAAACAACACTCAACCTCTGAACAACACACAACCTCTGAACAACACTCAACCTCTAAACAACACCCAACCTCTGAACAACACACAACCTCTAAACAACACACACACAACCTCTAAACAGCACTCAACCTCTGAACAACACTCAACCTCTGAACAGCACACACACAACCTCTAAACAACACACAACCTCTGAACAACACACACACAACCTCTAAACAACACACAACCTCTGAACAACACACACACAACCTCTAAACAACACTCAACCTCTGAACAACACACAACCTCTGAACAACACTCAACCTCTAAACAACACCCAACCTCTGAACAACACTCAAACTCTAAACAACACACACACAACCTCTAAACAACACAGAACCTCTGAACAACACTCAACCTCTAAACAACACACACACAACCTCTGAACAACACACACACAACCTCTAAACAACACTCAACCTCTGAACAACACACAACCTCTGAACAACACTCAACCTCTAAACAACACACAACCTCTAAACAACACTCAACCTCTAAACAATACACAACCTCTAAACAACACTCAACCTCTAAACAACACACACACAACCTCTGAACAACACACTCAACCTCTGAACAACACACAACCTGTAAACAACACTCAACCTCTAAACAACACTCAACCTCTAAACAACACACAACCTCTAAACAACACACAACCTCTAAACAACACTCAACCTCTGAACAACACACACACAACCTCTAAACAACACACAACCTCTAAACAACACTCAACCTCTAAACAACACTCAACCTCTAAACAACACTCAACCTCTAAACAACACTCAACCTCTAAACAACACTCAACCTCTGAACAACACACAACCTCTGAACAACACACAACCTCTGAACAACACACACACAACCTCTGATCAACACACACACAACCTCTAAACAACACACACACAACCTCTGAACAACACACACAACCTCTGAACAACACACACACAACCTCTAAACAACACTCAACCTCTGAACAAGGCACAATCAACCTCTGAACAACACAGAACCTCTGAACAACACTCAACCTCTAAACAACACACACACAACCTCTGAACAACACACACAACCTCTAAACAACACACAACCTCTAAACAACACTCAACCTCTAAACAACACACAACCTCTAAACAACACACACACAACCTCTGAACAACACACTCAACCTCTGAACAGCACACAACCTCTAAACAACACTCAACCTCTGAACAACACTCAACCTCTGAACAACACTCAACCTCTAAACAACACTCAACCTCTAAACAACACTCAACCTCTAAACAACACTCAACCTCTAAACAACACTCAACCTCTGAACAACACACAACCTCTGAACAACACACAACCTCTGAACAACACACAACCTCTGAACAACACACAACCTCTGAACAACACACAACCTCTGAACAACACACAACCTCTAAACAACACTCAACCTCTAAACAACACTCAACCTCTAAACAACACTCAACCTCTGAACAACACACAACCTCTGAACAACACACAACCTCTAAACAACACACAACCTCTAAACAACACACAACCTCTAAACAACACTCAACCTCTAAACAACACTCAACCTCTGAACAACACACAACCTCTGAACAACACACAACCTCTGAACAACACACACACAACCTCTGATCAACACACACACAACCTTTAAACAACACACAACCTCTGAACAACACTCAACATCTGATCAAGACATCCATACTGTACATTAGCTAAGTTCTCCTGTTTCTACCATCCAGTAGTTATATAGGATGATGTGTATAGACAGTAGTTATATAGGATGGTGTGTATAGACAGTATAGACAGTAGTTATATAGGATGGTGTGTATAGACAGTAGTTATATAGGATGGTGTGTATAGACAGTAGTTATATAGGATGGTGTGTATAGACAGTAGTTATATAGGATGGTGTGTATAGACAGTAGTTATATAGGAGGGTGTGTATAGACAGTATAGACAGTAGTTATATAGGATGGTGTGTATAGACAGTAGTTATATAGGATGGTGTGTATAGACAGTAGTTATATAGGATGGTGTGTATAGACATTATAGACAGTAGGTATATAGGATGGTGTGTATAGACAGTAGTTATATAGGATGGTGTGTATAGACAGTAGTTATATAGGATGGTGTGTATAGACAGTATAGACAGTAGTTATATAGGATGGTGTGTATAGACAGTAGTTATATAGGATGGTGTGTATAGACAGTATAGACAGTAGTTATATAGGATGGTGTGTATAGACAGTAGTTATATAGGATGGTGTGTATAGACAGTAGTTATATTGGATGGTGTGTATAGACAGTAGTTATATAGGATGGTTTGTATAGACAGTATAAACAGTAGTTATATAGGATGGTGTGTATAGACAGTAGTTATATAGGATGGTGTGTATAGACAGTATAGACAGTAGTTATATAGGATGGTGTGTATAGACAGTAGTTATATAGGATGGTGTGTATAGACAGTAGTTATATAGGATGGTGTGTATAGACAGTAGTTATATAGGATGGTGTGTATAGACAGTATAGACAGTAGTTCTATAGGATGGTGTGTATAGACAGTAGTTATATAGGATGGTGTGTATAGACAGTATAGACAGTAGTTATATAGGATGGTGTGTATAGACAGTAGTTATATAGGATGGTGTGTATAGACAGTATAGACAGTAGTTATATAGGATGGTGTGTATAGACAGTAGTTATATAGGATGGTGTGTATAGACAGTAGTTATATAGAATGGTGTGTATAGACAGTAGTAATACAGGATGGTGTGTATAGACAGTATGGACAGTAGTTATATAGGATGGTGTGTATAGACAGTAGTTATATAGGATGGTGTGTATAGACAGTATAGACAGTAGTTATATAGGATGGTGTGTATAGACAATAGTTATATAGGATAGTGTGTATAGACAGTAGTTATATAGGATGGTGTGTATAGACAGTATAGACAGTAGTTATATAGGATGGTGTGTATAGACAGTAGTTATATAGGATGGTGTGTATAGACAGTAGTTATATAGGATGGTGTGTATAGACAGTAGTTATATAGGATGGTTTGTATAGACAGTATAGACAGTAGTTATATAGGATGGTGTGTATAGACAGTAGTTATATAGGATGGTGTGTATAGACAGTAGTTATATAGGATGGTTTGTATAGACAGTAGTTATATAGGATGGTGTGTATAGACAGTAGTTATATAGGATGGTGTGTATAGACAGTAGTTATATAGGATGGTGTGTATAGACAGTATAGACAGTAGTTATATAGGATGGTGTGTATAGACAGTATAGACAGTAGTTATATAGGATGGTGTGTATAGACAGTAGTTATATAGGATGGTGTGTATAGACAGTAGTTATATAGGATGGTGTGTATAGACAGTAGTTATATAGGATGGTGTGTATAGACAGTAGTTATATAGGATGGTGTGTATAGACAGTAGTTATATAGGATGGTGTGTATAGACAGTAGTTATATAGGATGGTGTGTATAGACAGTATAGACAGTAGTTATATAGGATGGTGTGTATAGACAGTAGTTATATAGGATGGTGTGTATAGACAGTATAGACAGTAGTTATATAGGATGGTGTGTATAGACAGTAGTTATATAGGATGGTGTGTATAGACAGTAGTTATATAGGATGGTGTGTATAGACAGTAGTTATATAGGATGGTGTGTATAGACAGTAGTTATATAGGATGGTGTGTATAGACAGTAGTTATATAGGATGGTGTGTATAGACAGTAGTTATATAGGATGGTGTGTATAGACAGTAGTTATATAGGATGGTGTGTATAGACAGTAGTTATATAGGATGGTGTGTATAGACAGTAGTTATATAGGATGGTGTGTATAGACAGTATAGACAGTAGTTATATAGGATGGTGTGTATAGACAGTAGTTATATAGGATGGTGTGTATAGACAGTAGTTATATAGGATGGTGTGTATAGACAGTATAGACAGTAGTTATATAGGATGGTGTGTATAGACAGTAGTTATATAGGATGGTGTGTATAGACAGTATAGACAGTAGTTATATAGGATGGTGTGTATATACAGTATAGACAGTAGTTATATAGGATGGTGTGTATAGACAGTAGTTATATAGGATGGTGTGTATAGACAGTAGTTATATAGGATGGTGTGTATAGACAGTAGTTATATAGGATGGTGTGTATAGACAGTAGTTATATAGGATGGTGTGTATAGACAGTAGTTATATAGGATGGTTTGTATAGACAGTAGTTATATAGGATGGTGTGTATAGACAGTATAGACAGTAGTTATATAGGATGGTGTGTATAGACAGTAGTTATATAGGATGGTGTGTATAGACAGTAGTTATATAGGATGGTGTGTATAGACAGTAGTTATATAGGATGGTGTGTATAGACAGTAGTTATATAGGATGGTGTGTATAGACAGTAGTTATATAGGATGGTGTGTATAGACAGTAGTTATATAGGATGGTGTGTATAGACAGTATAGACAGTAGTTATATAGGATGGTGTGTATAGACAGTATAGACAGTAGTTATATAGGATGGTGTGTATAGACAGTATATACAGTAGTTATATAGGATGGTGTGTATAGACAGTAGTTATATAGGATGGTGTGTATAGACAGTAGTTATATAGGATGGTGTGTATAGACAGTAGTTATATAGGATGGTGTGTATAGACAGTATAGACAGTAGTTATATAGGATGGTGTGTATAGACAGTAGTTATATAGGATGGTGTGTATAGACAGTAGTTATATAGGATGGTGTGTATAGACAGTATAGACAGTAGTTATATAGGATGGTGTGTATAGACAGTAGATATATAGGATGGTGTGTATAGACAGTAGTTATATAGGATGGTGTGTATAGACAGTAGTTATATAGGATGGTGTGTATAGACAGTAGTTATATAGGATGGTGTGTATAGACAGTAGTTATATAGGATGGTGTGTATAGACAGTAGTTATTTGGGATGGTGTGTATAGACAGTAGTTATATAGGATGGTGTGTATAGACAGTAGTTATATAGGATGGTGTGTATAGACAGTAGTTATATAGGATGGTGTGTATAGACAGTAGTTATATAGGATGGTGTGTATAGACAGTATAGACAGTAGTTATATAGGATGGTGTGTATAGACAGTAGTTATATAGGATGGTGTGTATAGACAGTAGTTATATAGGATGGTGTGTATAGACAGTAGTTATATAGGATGGTGTGTATAGACAGTAGTTATATAGGATGGTGTGTATAGACAGTAGTTATATAGGATGGTGTGTATAGACAGTATAGACAGTAGTTATATAGGATGGTGTGTATAGACAGTAGTTATATAGGATGGTGTGTATAGACAGTAGTTATATAGGATGGTGTGTATAGACAGTATAGACAGTAGTTATATAGGATGGTGTGTATAGACAGTATAGACAGTAGTTATATAGGATGGTGTGTATAGACAGTATATACAGTAGTTATATAGGATGGTGTGTATAGACAGTAGTTATATAGGATGGTGTGTATAGACAGTAGTTATATAGGATGGTGTGTATAGACAGTATAGACAGTAGTTATATAGGATGGTGTGTATAGACAGTAGTTATATAGGATGGTGTGTATAGACAGTAGTTATATAGGATGGTGTGTATAGACAGTATAGACAGTAGTTATATAGGATGGTGTGTATAGACAGTATAGACAGTAGTTATATAGGATGGTGTGTATAGACAGTAGTTATATAGGATGGTGTGTATAGACAGTAGTTATATAGGATGGTGTGTATAGACAGTAGTTATATAGGATGGTGTGTATAGACAGTAGTTATATAGGATGGTGTGTATAGACAGTAGTTATATAGGATGGTGTGTATAGACAGTAGTTATATAGGATGGTGTGTATAGACAGTAGTTATATAGGATGGTGTGTATAGACAGTAGTTATATAGGATGGTGTGTATAGACAGTAGTTATATAGGATGGTGTGTATAGACAGTAGTTATATAGGATGGTGTGTATAGACAGTAGTTATATAGGATGGTGTGTATAGACAGTATAGACAGTAGTTATATAGGATGGTGTGTATAGACAGTAGTTATATAGGATGGTGTGTATAGACAGTAGTTATATAGGATGGTGTGTATAGACAGTAGTTATATAGGATGGTGTGTATAGACAGTAGTTATATAGGATGGTGTGTATAGACAGTATAGACAGTAGTTATATAGGATGGTGTGTATAGACAGTATATACAGTAGTTATATAGGATGGTGTGTATAGACAGTAGTTATATAGGATGGTGTGTATAGACAGTAGTTATATAGGATGGTGTGTATAGACAGTATAGACAGTAGTTATATAGGATGGTGTGTATAGACAGTAGTTATATAGGATGGTGTGTATAGACAGTAGTTATATAGGATGGTGTGTATAGACAGTATAGACAGTAGTTATATAGGATGGTGTGTATAGACAGTAGATATATAGGATGGTGTGTATAGACAGTAGTTATATAGGATGGTGTGTATAGACAGTAGTTATATAGGATGGTGTGTATAGACAGTAGTTATATAGGATGGTGTGTATAGACAGTAGTTATATAGGATGGTGTGTATAGACAGTAGTTATATAGGATGGTGTGTATAGACAGTAGTTATATAGGATGGTGTGTATAGACAGTAGTTATATAGGATGGTGTGTATAGACAGTAGTTATATAGGATGGTGTGTATAGACAGTAGTTATATAGGATGGTGTGTATAGACAGTATAGACAGTAGTTATATAGGATGGTGTGTATAGACAGTAGTTATATAGGATGGTGTGTATAGACAGTATAGACAGTAGTTATATAGGATGGTGTGTATAGACAGTAGTTATATAGGATGGTGTGTATAGACAGTAGTTATATAGGATGGTGTGTATAGACAGTAGTTATATAGGATGGTGTGTATAGACAGTAGTTATATAGGATGGTGTGTATAGACAGTAGTTATATAGGATGGTGTGTATAGACAGTAGTTATATAGGATGGTGTGTATAGACAGTAGTTATATAGGATGGTGTGTATAGACAGTAGTTATATAGGATGGTGTGTATAGACAGTAGTTATATAGGATGGTGTGTATAGACAGTAGTTATATTGGATGGTGTGTATAGACAGTAGTTATATAGGATGGTGTGTATAGACAGTAGTTATATAGGATGGTGTGTATAGACAGTAGTTATATAGGATGGTGTGTATAGACAGTAGTTATATAGGATGGTGTGTATAGACAGTAGTTATATAGGATGGTGTGTATAGACAGTAGTTATATAGGATGGTGTTTATAGACAGTAGTTATATAGGATGGTGTGTATAGACAGTAGTTATATAGGATGGTGTGTATAGACAGTATAGACAGTAGTTATATAGGATGGTTTGTATAGACAGTAGTTATAATAGGATGGTGTGTATAGACAGTAGTTATATAGGATGGTGTGTATAGACAGTATAGACAGTAGTTATATAGGATGGTGTGTATAGACAGTAGTTATATAGGATGGTGTGTATAGACAGTAGTTATATAGGATGGTGTGTATAGACAGTAGTTATATAGGATGGTGTGTATAGACAGTAGTTATAATAGGATGGTGTGTATAGACAGTAGTTATATAGGATGGTGTGTATAGACAGTATAGACAGTAGTTATATAGGATGGTGTGTATAGACAGTAGTTATATAGGATGGTGTGTATAGACAGTAGTTATATAGGATGGTGTGTATAGACAGTAGTTATATAGGATGGTGTGTATAGACAGTAGTTATATAGGATGGTGTGTATAGACAGTAGTTATATAGGATGGTGTGTATAGACAGTAGTTATATAGGATGGTGTGTATAGACAGCAGTTATATAGGATGGTGTGTATAGACAGTAGTTATACAGGATGGTGTGTATAGACAGTATAGACAGTAGTTATATAGGATGGTGTGTATAGACAGTAGTTATATAGGATGGTGTGTATAGACAGTAGTTATATAGGATGGTGTGTATAGACAGTATAGACAGTAGTTATATAGGATGGTGTGTATAGACAGTAGTTATATAGGATGGTGTGTATAGACAGTAGTTATATAGGATGGTGTGCTATAATCATAAGCTATAATAAGCTATAATCAAATCAAATGTTATTTGTCACATACACATGGTTAGCAGATGTTAATGCGAGTGTAGCCAAATGCTTGTGCTTCTAGTTCTGACAATGCAGTAATATCTAACAAGTAATCTAACCTATCAATTCCAAAACTACTACCTTATACACACAAGTGTAAAGGGATAAAGAATATGTACATAAAGATATATGAATGAGTGATGGTACAGAACGGCATAGGCAAGATGCAGTAGATGGTATAGAGTACAGTATATACATATACATTATATTAAGTGGCGTTGTTTAAAGTGGCTAGTGATACATTTATATATTTGGGACACCCCTCCCCACTGCTCTGTTACGACCCAACCATCACCCCTCCTGCAGTCCTTAGCAGTAACATCAAGCTATTTCTCTGTCTCTCCAGTAAAGTATTACGGTTAACTCTGTACCCTCTGTGTACACAAAACACACTGCCTGGCATGCTGGCTGCACCTGTCACTGGTACAGTCTGTTGGTCTGTCACTCTCTAACACAAAACACACTGCCTGGCATGCTGGCTGCACCTGTCACTGGTACAGTCTGTTGGTCTGTCACTCTCTAACACAAAACACACTGCCTGGCATGCTGGCTGCACCTGTCACTGGTACAGTCTGTTGGTCTGTCACTCTCTAACACAAAACACACTGCCTGGCATGCTGGCTGCACCTGTCACTGGTACAATCTGTTGGTCTGTCACTCTCTAACACAAAACACACTGCCTGGCATGCTGGCTGCACCTGTCACTGGTACAATCTGTTGGTCTGTCACTCTCTAACACAAAACACACTGCCTGGCATGCTGGCTGCACCTGTCACTGGTACAATCTGTTGGTCTGTCACTCTCTAACACAAAACACACTGCCTGGCATGCCGGCTGCATCTGTCACTGGTACAGTCTGTTGGTCTGTCACTCTCTAACACAAAACACACTGCCTGGCATGCTGGCTGCACCTGTCACTGGTACAGTCTGTTGGTCTGTCACTCTCTAACACAAAACACACTGCCTGGCATGCTGGCTGCATCTGTCACTGGTACAATCTGTTGGTCTGTCACTCTCTAACACAAAACACACTGCCTGGCATGCCGGCTGCACCTGTCACTGGTACAGTCTGTTGGTCTGTCACTCTCTAACACAAAACACACTGCCTGGCATGCTGGCTGCACCTGTCACTGGTACAGTCTGTTGGTCTGTCACTCTCTAACACAAAACACACTGCCTGGCATGCTGGCTGCACCTGTCACTGGTACAATCTGTTGGTCTGTCACTCTCTAACACAAAACACACTGCCTGGCATGCTGGCTGCACCTGTCACTGGTACAGTCTGTTGGTCTGTCACTCTCTAACACAAAACACACTGCCTGGCATGCTGGCTGCACCTGTCACTGGTACAATCTGTTGGTCTGTCACTCTCTAACACAAAACACACTGCCTGGAATGCCAGCTGCACCTGTCACTGGTACAGTCTGTTGGTCTGTCACTCTCTAACACAAAACACACTGCCTGGCATGCTGGCTGCACCTGTCACTGGTACAATCTGTTGGTCTGTCACTCTCTAACACAAAACACACTGCCTGGCATGCTGGCTGCACCTGTCACTGGTACAATCTGTTGGTCTGTCACTCTCTAACACAAAACACACTGCCTGGCATGCTGGCTGCACCTGTCACTGGTACAATCTGTTGGTCTGTCACTCTCTAACACAAAACACACTGCCTGGCATGCTGGCTGCACCTGTCACTGGTACAGTCTGTTGGTCTGTCACTCTCTAACACAAAACACACTGCCTGGCATGCTGGCTGCACCTGTCACTGGTACAATCTGTTGGTCTGTCACTCTCTAACACAAAACACACTGCCTGGCATGCTGGCTGCACCTGTCACTGGTACAGTCTGTTGGTCTGTCACTCTCTAACACAAAACACACTGCCTGGCATGCTGGCTGCACCTGTCACTGGTACAATCTGTTGGTCTGTCACTCTCTAACACAAAACACACTGCCTGGAATGCCAGCTGCACCTGTCACTGGTACAGTCTGTTGGTCTGTCACTCTCTAACACAAAACACACTGCCTGGCATGCTGGCTGCACCTGTCACTGGTACAATCTGTTGGTCTGTCACTCTCTAACACAAAACACACTGCCTGGCATGCTGGCTGCACCTGTCACTGGTACAATCTGTTGGTCTGTCACTCTCTAACACAAAACACACTGCCTGGCATGCTGGCTGCACCTGTCACTGGTACAATCTGTTGGTCTGTCACTCTCTAACACAAAACACACTGCCTGGCATGCTGGCTGCACCTGTCACTGGTACAGTCTGTTGGTCTGTCACTCTCTAACACAAAACACACTGCCTGGCATGCTGGCTGCACCTGTCACTGGTACAATCTGTTGGTCTGTCACTCTCTAACACAAAACACACCGCCTGGCATGCCAGCTGCACCTGTCACTGGTACAGTCTGTTGGTCTGTCACTCTCTAACACAAAACACACTGCCTGGCATGCTGGCTGCACCTGTCACTGGTACAGTCTGTTGGTCTGTCACTCTCTAACACAAAACACACTGCCTGGCATGCTGGCTGCACCTGTCACTGGTACAATCTGTTGGTCTGTCACTCTCTAACACAAAACACGCTGCCTGAGTGTAGAAAACATGACGAACACTTTCCTAATATTGAGTTCCACAGGGTACAGGATATAGTATAGCACAGTGGTTACTGAACAGGATACAGGATATAGTATAGCACAGTGGTTACTGAACAGGGTGCAGGATATAGTATAGCACAGTGGTTACTGAACAGGGTGCAGGATATAGTATAGCACAGTGGTTACTGAACAGGGTGCAGGATATAGTATAGCACAGTGGTTACTGAACAGGATACAGGATATAGTATAGCACAGTGGTTACTGAACAGGGTACAGGATATAGTATAGCACAGTGGTTACTGAACAGGGTACAGGATATAGTATAGCACAGTGGTTACTGAACAGGGTACAGGATATAGTATAGCACAGTGGTTACTGAACAGGGTACAGGATATAGTATAGCACAGTGGTTACTGAACAGGATACAGGATATAGTATAGCACAGTGGTTACTGAACAGGGTACAGGATATAGTATAGCACAGTGGTTACTGAACAGGATACAGGATATAGTATAGCACAGTGGTTACTGAACAGGGTACAGGATATAGTATAGCACAGTGGTTACTGAACAGGGTGCAGGATATAGTATGGCACAGTGGTTACGTCTATATACAGTGTGTTCAAATGGCGTGAGGAGGTAGGCAGTAAATAGGCCATAGTAGCAAAGTAATTACAATTTAGCAGATTAAACTGGAGTAATAGATGAGCAGATGAGGATGAGCAGGTGATGATGTGTAAGTAGAAATACTGGTGTGGCAAAAGAGCAGAAAAGTAAATAAAAACAATATGGGGATGAGGTAGGTAGATTGGATGGGCTATTTACAGATGGACTATGTACAGCTGCAGCGATCGGTTAGCTGCTCTGACAGCTGATGTTTAAAGTTAGTGAGGGTAATATAAGTCTCCAGCTTCAGCAATTTTTGCAATTTTTGCAATTTAAATGGAGTCGACCCCAACCCTTCTTTACAGCAGTATCTAGTCTCGTATCGTCTCTGGGAATGTAGGTAATAAATAATAACTCACTGGATTAATAAACAACGCCACTGATACTAAACAACACTCATGAACGTTACCTCACAGCACTCCATGGCGTCAGGCAGACGGTCCAGTTTCCTGTAGGCTACAGACATGTGATACTGGCTCATGGCCCTGTACTTTAGACTCCAGCCTTTACCGTAGTCATTCACCAGCTCAGCCGCTTTACACGGGAAGAACAGGGCTTTCTCATAGTCCTGATGGGAGGACATAACAGATCATTTACACGGGAAGAACGGGGCTTTCTCATAGTCCTGATGGGAGGACATAACAGATCATTTACACAGGAAGAACAGGGCTTTCTCATAGTCCTGATGGGAGGACATAACAGATCATTTACACAGGAAGAACTGGGCTTTCTCATAGTCCTGATGGGAGGACATAACAGATCATTTACACAGGGAGAACAGGGCTTTCTCATAGTCCTGATGGGAGGACATAACAGATCATTTACACAGAAAGAACAGGGCTTTCTCATAGTCCTGATGGGAGGACATAACAGATCATTTACACAGGAAGAACAGGGCTTTCTCATAGTCCTGATGGGAGGAAATAACATATCATTTACACAGGAAGAACAGGGCTTTCTCGTAGTCCTGATGGTAAGACATAACAGATCATTTACACAGGAAGAACAGGGCTTTCTCATAGTCCTGATGGGAGGACATAACAGATAATTTACACGGGAAGAACAGGGCTTTCTCATAGTCCTAATGGGAGGACATAAAATATAATTTACACAGGAAGAACAGGGCTTTGTCATAGTCCTGATGGGAGGACATAACAGATCATTTACACAGGAAGAACAGGGCTTTCTCATAGTCCTAATGGGAGGACATAAAATATAATTTACACAGGGAGAACAGGGCTTTCTCATAGTCCTGATGGGAGGACATAACAGATCATTTACACAGGAAGAACAGGGCTTTCTCGTAGTCCTGATGGTAAGACATAACAGATCATTTACACAGGAAGAACAGGGCTTTCTCGTAGTCCTGATGGTAAGACATAACAGATCATTTACACAGGAAGAACAGGGCTTTCTCATAGTCCTGATGGGAGGACATAACAGATAATTTACACGGGAAGAACAGGGCTTTCTCATAGTCCTAATGGGAGGACATAAAATATCATTTACACAGGAAGAACAGGGCTTTCTCGTAGTCCTGATGGTAAGACATAACAGATCATTTACACAGGAAGAACAGGGCTTTCTCATAGTCCTGATGGGAGGACATAACAGATCATTTACACAGGAAGAACTGGGCTTTCTCATAGTCCTGATGGGAGGAAACAGAACAGATCATTTACACAGGAAGAACAGGGCTTTCTCATAGTCCTGATGGGAGGACATAACAGATCATTTACACAGGAAGAACTGGTCTTTCTCATAGTCCTGATGGGAGGACATAACAGATCATTTACACAGGGAGAACAGGGCTTTCTCATAGTCCTGATGGGAGGACATAACAGATCATTTACACAGGAAGAACAGGGCTTTCTCATAGTCCTGATGGGAGGACATAACAGATCATTTACACAGGGAGAACAGGGCTTTCTCATAGTCCTGATGGTAAGACATAACAGATCATTTACACAGGAAGAACAGGGCTTTCTCATAGTCCTGATGGGAGGACATAACAGATCATTTACACAGGAAGAACTGGGCTTTCTCATAGTCCTGATGGGAGGACATAACAGATCATTTACACAGGAAGAACAGGGCTTTCTCATAGTCTTAATGGGAGGAAACAGAACAGATCATTTACACAGGAAGAACAGGGCTTTCTCATAGTCCTGATGGGAGGAAACAGAACAGATCATTTACACAGGAAGAACAGGGCTTTCTCATAGTCCTGATGGGAGGACATAACAGATCATTTACACAGGAAGAACAGGGCTTTCTCATAGTCCTGATGGGAGGAAACAGAACAGATCATTTACACAGGAAGAACAGGGCTTTCTCATAGTCCTGATGGGAGGAAACAGAACAGATCATTTACACAGGAAGAACAGGGCTTTCTCATAGTCCTGATGGGAGGAAACATAACAGATCATTTACACAGGAAGAACAGGGCTTTCTCATAGTCCTGATGGGAGAAAACAGAACAGATCATTTACACAGGAAGAATAGGGCTTTCTCATAGTCCTGATGGGAGGACATAACAGATCATTTACACAGGAAGAACAGGGCTTTCTCATAGTCCTGATGGGAGGAAACAGAACAGATCATTTACACAGGAAGAACAGGGCTTTCTCAAAGTCCTGATGGGAGGAAACATAACAGATCATTTACACAGGAAGAACAGGGCTTTCTCATAGTCCTAATGGGAGGAAACAGAACAGATCGTTTACACAGGAAGAACAGGGCTTTCTCATAGTCCTGATGGGAGGAAACAGAACAGATCATTTACACAGGAAGAACAGGGCTTTCTCAAAGTCCTGATGGGAGGAAACATAACAGATCATTTACACAGGAAGAACAGGGCTTTCTCATCGTCCTAATGGGAGGAAACAGAACAGATCATTTACACAGGAAGAACAGGGCTTTCTCATAGTCCTAATGGGAGGAAACAGAACAGATCATTTACACAGGAAGAACAGGGCTTTCTCATAGTCCTGATGGGAGGAAACATAACAGATGGATGAGTGAGGAGCTGGCGTCTATTCTTTTATTTAATTGATCTTTTGTTTACCATGTTATGCCATTCAGGTCAGAATCTCTCTTTCACAAGGGAGTCCTGGCCAAGAGGGCAGCTCTGTGAAACACACACAGTCTACAGCCAGATTGACGAGATCAGATCAGACGAGGAGGAAGATGAGATCAGATCAGACGAGGAGGAAGACGACAGCCGTTACACAGATTCAGCTGTCCGGATCAGCAACACTACAGTTTTGATATAAACTTTACTTCTTTATAAGCGTTCTAACTTGATGCTGTAATTTTCTAACCGGCGATTGTATTAAGAACCACTGAGAGGTTTGTCTGTCCTGTATTATTAGGGCGAGCAGATTCAATTTTCATTCTCCGGACACCAGCTAATCTGGACCTGATTGAAACCAATCCACCTTTTGACTCCAGGGATTACTGGGACAAATCTCACGTGTCAAAACAGAATAAAACAGGCCTCGACCAGGCTTGACACTCGATTACACAGACAGGCCTCTACCAAGCGAGAATACAACAGGCCTCTACCAGGCTAGAATACAACAGGCCTCTACCAGGCTAGAATACAACAGGCCTCTACCAAGCTAGAATACAACAGGCCTCTACCAGGCTAGAATACAACAGGCCTCTACCAAGCTAGAATACAACAGGCCTCTACCAGGCTAGAATACAACAGGCCTCTATCAAGCTAGAATACAACAGGCCTCTACCAGGCTAGAATACAACAGGCCTCTACCAGGCTAGAATACAACAGGCCTCTACCAAGCTAGAATACAACAAGCCTCTACCAGGCTAGAATACAACAGGCCTCTACCAGACTAGAATACAACAGGCCTCTACCAGGCTAGAATACAACAGGCCTCTACCAAGCTAGAATACAACAGGCCTCTACCAGGCTAGAATACAACAGGCCTCTACCAGACTAGAATACAACAGGCCTCTACCAAGCTAGAATACAACAGGCCTCTACCAGGCTAGAATACAACAGGCCTCTACCAGGCTAGAATACAACAGGCCTCTACCAGACTAGAATACAACAGGCCTCTACCAAGCTAGAATACAACAGGCCTCTACCAGGCTAGAATACAACAGGCCTCTACCAGGCTAGAATACAACAGGCCTCTACCAGGCCAGAATACAACAGGCCTCTACCAGGCTAGAATACAACAGGCCTCTACCAGGCTAGAATACAACAGGCCTCTACCAGGCTAGAATACAACAGGCCTCTACCGGACTAGAATACAACAGGCCTCTACCAGGCTAGAATACAACAGGCCTCTACCAAGCTAGAATACAACAGGCCTCTACCAGGCTAGAATACAACAGGCCTCTACTGGACTAGAATACAACAGGCCTCTACCAGGCTAGAATACAACAGGCCTCTACCAGGCTAGAATACAACAGGCCTCTAGCAGGCTAGAATACAACAGGCCTCTACCAGGCTAGAATACAACAGGCCTCTACCAAGCTAGAATACAACAGGCCTCTACCAAGCTAGAATACAACAGGCCTCTACCAGGCTAGAATACAACAGGCCTCTACCGGGCTAGAATACAACAGGCCTCTACCAGGCTAGAATACGACAGGCCTCTACCAGGCTAGAATACAACAGGCCTCTACCAGGCTAGAATACAACAGGCCTCTACCAAGCTAGAATACAACAGGCCTCTACCAGGCTAGAATACAACAGGCCTCTACCAGGCTAGAATACAACAGGCCTCTACCAGGCTAGAATACAACAGGCCTCTACCAGGCTAGAATACAACAGGCCTCTAGCAGGCTAGAATACAACAGGCCTCTACCAGGCTAGAATACAACAGGCCTCTACCAGGCTAGAATACAACAGGCCTCTACCAGGCTGGAATACAACAGGCCTCTACCAGGCTGGAATACACAGGCCTCTACCGGACTAGAATACAACAGGCCTCTACCAGGCTAGAATACAACAGGCCTCTACCAGACTAGAATACAACAGGCCTCTACCAAGCTAGAATACAACAGGCCTCTACCAGGCTAGAATACAACAGGCCTCTACCAGGCTAGAATACAACAGGCCTCTACCAGGCTAGAATACAACAGGCCTCTACCAGGCTAGAATACAACAGGCCTCTACCAGGCTAGAATACAACAGGCCTCTACCAGGCTAGAATACAACAGGCCTCTACCGGACTAGAATACAACAGGCCTCTACCAGGCTAGAATACAACAGGCCTCTACCAAGCTAGAATACAACAGGCCTCTACCAGGCTAGAATACAACAGGCCTCTACCAGGCTAGAATACAACAGGCCTCTACCAGGCTAGAATACAACAGGCCTCTAGCAGGCTAGAATACAACAGGCCACTACCAGGCTAGAATACAACAGGCCTCTACCAAGCTAGAATACAACAGGCCTCTACCAAGCTAGAATACAACAGGCCTCTACCAGGCTAGAATACAACAGGCCTCTACCGGGCTAGAATACAACAGGCCTCTACCAGGCTAGAATACAACAGGCCTCTACCAGGCTAGAATACAACAGGCCTCTACCAGGCTAGAATACAACAGGCCTCTACCAAGCTAGAATACAACAGGCCTCTACCAGGCTAGAATACAACAGGCCTCTACCAGGCTAGAATACAACAGGCCTCTACCAGGCTAGAATACAACAGGCCTCTACCAGGCTAGAATACAACAGGCCTCTAGCAGGCTAGAATACAACAGGCCTCTACCAGGCTAGAATACAACAGGCCTCTACCAGGCTGGAATACAACAGGCCTCTACCAGGCTAGAATACACAGGCCTCTACCGGACTAGAATACAACAGGCCTCTACCAGGCTAGAATACAACAGGCCTCTACCAGGCTAGAATACAACAGGCCTCTACCAGGCTAGAATACAACAGGCCTCTACCAAGCTATAATACAACAGGCCTCTACCGGACTAGAATACAACAGGCCTCTACCAGGCTAGAATACAACAGGCCTCTACCAGGCTGGAATACAACAGGCCTCTACCAGGCTAGAATACAACAGGCCTCTACCAGGCTGGAATACAACAGGCCTCTACCAGGCTAGAATACAACAGGCCTCTACCAGGCTAGAATACAACAGGCCTCTACTAGGCTAGAATACAACAGGCCTCTACCAGGCTAGAATACAACAGGCCTCTACCAGGCTAGAATACAACAGGCCTCTACCGGACTAGAATACAACAGGCCTCTACCAAGCTAGAATACAACAGGCCTCTACCAAGCTAGAATACAACAGGCCTCTACCAGGCTAGAATACAACAGGCCTCTACCAGGCTAGAATACAACAGGCCTCTACCAGGCTAGAATACAACAGGCCTCTACCAGGCTAGAATACAACAGGCCTCTACCAGGCTAGAATACAACAGGCCTCTACCAGGCTAGAATACAACAGGCCTCTACCAGGCTAGAATACAACAGGCCTCTACCAGGCTAGAATACAACAGGCCTCTACCAGGCTAGAATACAACAGGCCTCTAGCAGGCTAGAATACAACAGGCCTCTAGCAGGCTAGAATACAACAGGCCTCTAGCAGGCTAGAATACAACAGGCCTCTAGCAGGCTAGAATACAACAGGCCTCTACCAGGCTAGAATACAACAGGCCTCTACCAGGCTAGAATACAACAGGCCTCTGACCGGGGCCTCTGGAGTGGCTCACTCAGCCTTTGCACCAAAATGCATTTGACAAGATGTGTCGTCAAATAGGACTGTGTTCAATTGAAACTCTTCTGAGACTGGGTACTTCTTAGACTCTTTTTACATGCAAGGTTGAATAGCATCTAATCAGGGATGTAACAAAGTAATAGCAATGTAATAACAACTATAGGACCTTTTCTCA
Source organism: Salvelinus fontinalis (assembly GCF_029448725.1). Taxonomy (NCBI): domain Eukaryota; kingdom Metazoa; phylum Chordata; class Actinopteri; order Salmoniformes; family Salmonidae; genus Salvelinus; species Salvelinus fontinalis. The sequence continues at coordinate 1,507,211 of NC_074673.1, forward strand.
GAGCGTCATCATAGACATACTGTCGACACTTTACCTTGAGCTGGATGTAGAAGTTCCCCAGGCTGCAGCAGACTCTAGACTCCAGCATCTTGTCATCGTTGTTGTGGGCGTAGCGCAGGGCCTTCTCATAGCTCTCTAGAGCCTTCTGGAACACACTGACGCCCAGGAACGCATTGCCCATGCTCAGACACACCTGGAAACACAAGTAGAGGCAGAGGTCGTAAAGGCAGAGGTCGTAAAGACAGAGGTCGTAAAGGACTGGACTTCGTTTACTTTTTTTTCAGTAAAGTCAGATGTACGCAGACATCCAGAGGTCCCAGACATCCAGAGGTCCCAGCCGTCCAGAGGTCCCAGACATTGAGGTCCCAGACATCCAGAGGTCCCAGCCGTCCAGAGGTCCCAGACGTCCAGAGGTCCCAGCCGTCCAGAGGTGCCAGCCGTCCAGAGGTGCCAGCCGTCCAGAGGTGCCAGCCGTCCAGAGGTCCCAGCCGTCCAGAGGTGCCAGCCGTCCAGAGGTGCCAGCCGTCCAGAGGTCCCAGCCGTCCAGAGGTCCCAGCCGTCCAGAGGTGCCAGCCGTCCAGAGGTGCCAGCCGTCCAGAGGTCCCGGACATCCAGAGGTCCCGGACATCCAGAGGTCCCGGACATCCAGAGGTCCCGGACTTCCAGAGGTCCCAGCCGTCCAGAGGTCCCAGACATCCAGAGGTCCCAGACGTCCAGAGGTCCCAGCCGTCCAGAGGTCCCAGACATCCAGAGGTCCCCGACATCCAGAGGTCCCAGACATCCAGAGGTCCCAGACATCCAGAGGTCCCAGACATCCAGAGGTCCCAGACATCCAGAGGTCCCAGACATCCAGAGGTCCCAGACATCCAGAGGTCCTGGACTTCCAGAGGTCCCAGCCATCCAGAGGTCCCAGCCGTCCAGAGGTCCCAGACATCCAGAGGTCCTAGACATCCAGAGGTCCCGGACTTCCAGAGGTCCCAGCCATCCAGAGGTCCCAGCCATCCAGAGGTCCCAGCCGTCCAGACGTCCCAGCCGTCCAGAGGTCCCAGACATTGAGGTCCCAGACATCCAGAGGTCCCAGCCGTCCAGAGGTCCCAGACATTGAGGTCCCAGACATCCAGAGGTCCCGGACATCCAGAGGTCCCGGACATCCAGAGGTCCCAGCCATCCAGAGGTCCCAGCCGTCCAGAGGTCCCAGACATCCAGAGGTCCCAGACATCCAGAGGTCTCAGACGTCCAGAGGTCTCAGACATCCAGAGGTCCCAGACGTCCAGAGGTCCCAGACGTCCAGAGATCCCAGACGTCCAGAGGTCCCAGACGTCCAGAGGTCCCAGACGTCCAGAGGTCCCAGCCGTCCAGAGGTTCCAGCCGTCCAGAGGTCCCAGCCGTCCAGAGGTCCCAGCCGTCCAGAGGTCCCAGCCGTCCAGAGGTCCCAGACGTCCAGAGGTCTCAGACGTCCAGAGGTCCCAGACATTGAGGTACCAGACATCCAGAGGTCCCAGACATCCAGAGGTCCCAGCCGTCCAGAGGTCCCAGCCGTCCAGAGGTCCCAGACATCCAGAGGTCCCAGACATCCAGAGGTCCCAGAGGTCCCAGACATCCAGAGGTCCCAGACATCCAGAGGTCCCAGAGGTCCCAGACATCCAGAGGTCCCAGACATCCAGAGGTCCCAGACATCCAGAGGTCCCAGACTTCCAGAGGTCCCAAACTTCCAGAGGTCCCAGACTTCCAGAGGTCCCAGACATCCAGAGGTCCCAGAACTCCAGAGGTCCCAGACATCCAGAGGTCCCAGAACTCCAGAGGTCCTTTTCTCTTTATTTTCCTGTTGTTTTGTCTCTTATTGTAAGAACGTGTTGTTTATTGTTTTTTGTTTTGTTTTCTGCCATCATTGTGTATGTGGCGTGTTTTGTCTGGCAACAGGAAATAAGGTGAAACAGCATATATTACAGTATAATAATATTATTGCTGAGACCCACCTGTCCGTTAAGTTGCAGACTGACAGTGGTTCCCTGCATGTTGAGGCAGGTCTTACAGTAGGACACAGTCTTCTGGAAGTCACACAGCTTCTCGTTGCTCCGAGCCAGGTTAAGGTAGCCCTCAGTCAGGTAGTCTGGGTCCTCCATCTCCCTGGCTGTGTCTATCTGGGCCAAGGCATACTGAGGGAGGGAGGGAGGGAGGGAGGGAGGGAGGGAGGGAGGGAGGGAGAGGGAGGGAGAGTAGGAACAATGTAGATAACTAACACTATAGACACAATTTAGATAACACTATAGACACAATGTAGATAACTAACACTATAGACACAATGTAGATAACTAACACTAGACACAATGTAGATAACTAACACTATAGACACAATGTAGATAACTAACACTATGGACACAATGTAGATAACTAACACTATGGACACAATGTAGATAACTAACACTATGGACACAATGTAGATAACTAACACTATAGACACAATGTAGATAACACTATAGACACAATGTAGATAACACTATAGACACAATGTAGATAACACTATAGACACAATATAGATAACTAACACTATAGACACAATTTAGATAACTAACACTATAGACACAATGTAGATAACACTATAGACACAATGTAGATAACTAACACTATAGACACAATATAGATAACTAACACTATAGACACAATTTAGATAACTAACACTATAGACACAATATAGATAACACTATAGACACAATGTAGATAACACTATAGACACAATGTAGATAACACTATAGACACAATGTAGATAACACTATAGACACAATGTAGATAACACTATAGACACATTGTAGATAACACTATGGACACAATGTAGATAACTAACACTATGGACACAATGTAGATAACTAACACTATAGACACAATATAGATAACACTATAGACACAATGTAGATAACACTATAGACACAATGTAGATAACTAACACTATAGACAATGTAGATAACTAACACTATGGACACAATGTAGATAACTAACACTATGGACACAATGTAGATAACTAACACTATAGACACAATTTAGATAACACTATAGACACAATGTAGATAACACTATAGACACAATGTAGATAACACTATAGACACAATGTAGATAACACTATAGACACAATATAGATAACTAACACTATAGACACATTGTAGATAACTAACACTATGGACACAATGTAGATAACTAACACTATGGACACAATGTAGATAACTAACACTATGGACACAATGTAGATAACTAACACTATGGACACAATGTAGATAACTAACACTATAGACACAATGTAGATAACACTATAGACACAATGTAGATAACTAACACTATAGACACATTGTAGATAACTAACACTATAGACACAATGTAGATAACTAACACTATGGACACAATGTAGATAACTAACACTATAGACACAATTTAGATAACACTATAGACACAATGTAGATAACACTATGGACACAATGTAGATAACTAACACTATGGACACAATGTAGATAACTAACACTATGGACACAATGTAGATAACTAACACTATAGACACAATTTAGATAACACTATAGACACAATGTAGATAACACTATAGACACAATATAGATAACTAACACTATAGACACAATGTAGATAACACTATAGACACAATGTAGATAACTAACACTATAGACACAATGTAGATAACACTATAGACACAATATAGATAACTAACACTATAGACACATTGTAGATAACTAACACTATGGACACAATGTAGATAACTAACACTATGGACACAATGTAGATAACTAACACTATGGACACAATGTAGATAACTAACACTATAGACACAATATAGATAACTAACACTATAGACACATTGTAGATAACTAACACTATGGACACAATATAGATAACTAACACTATGGACACAATGTAGATAACACTATAGACACAATGTAGATAACTAACACTATAGACACAATGTAGATAACACTATAGACACAATGTAGATAACTAACACTATAGACACAATATAGATAACTAACACTATGGACACAATGTAGATAACTAACACTATAGACACAATGTAGATAACACTATAGACACAATATAGATAACTAACACTATAGACACATTGTAGATAACTAACACTATGGACACAATGTAGATAACTAACACTATGGACACAATGTAGATAACTAACACTATAGACACAATGTAGATAACACTATAGACACAATATAGATAACTAACACTATGGACACAATGTAGATAACTAACACTATGGACACAATGTAGATAACTAACACTATGGACACATTGTAGATAACTAACACTATGGACACAATGTAGATAACTAACACTATAGACACAATGTAGATAACTAACACTATGGACACAATGTAGATAACACTATAGACACAATGTAGATAACACTATAGACACCAATTAGATAACACTATAGACACCAATTAGATAACACTATAGACACCATTTAGATAACACTATAGACACCATTTAGATAACACTATAGACACAATGTAGATAACACTATAGACACAATGTAGATAACACTATGGACACAATGTAGATAACTAACACTATAGACACAATGTAGATAACTAACACTATGGACACAATGTAGATAACACTATAGACACAATGTAGATAACACTATAGACACCAATTAGATAACACTATAGACACCAATTAGATAACACTATAGACACCATTTAGATAACACTATAGACACCATTTAGATAACACTATATGCCATCTTGACAGATCTCTATTGAAAGTGTTTTTAGTCCAGCACTAGGCCTAATCTGTAGCTTGGGGACTGGCCTTGCAGTCACGAAACAAAACCTTTTGATTGGATAGAAGTAATGGAATATTATTATTTAAAAAATGATGTCATGTACCTAAATATAAAGAACAATTGAGCCACCCCTAACACATCAGGGTTACAGAAGTTCAAGTTTTAAGTCACAGTCTCCCGTTTCGGGGCCCCGTAACTAACTTAATGAAGCCGTTGGTATAGGAGTGAGTAGGGAGTTTTATGTCATCAACAAGACCCGTATCCAAGCTCTGGTTGCAAGGCTCTCTCTGTGCCCCCCGTCGCCTGTATCCTATGGAAGCCACACATTAACCCCCTGATGCTCCTCCGGATTCCGTTTAGGTAACGCCATAGAAACAGAATGTACTACAGTCAGATTTCCATGGTCGTAGGGGCTTAGTCCATTCTAGTTCAATCTATTTCTATGGATAATCCCAGGAGGAAAGGTTTGAAACAACACCATGTTGAAATGCTGCAATGGAAGCGCTGGAGAATGTATCTCCCTGGCATCCACCATGATGACACATTCAATTAATGGCAACAGCAGCATCCCCTCATCATATCTCTCCACACAACCTCACAGCAGATTTACTGCCATTTCAGTTTAAAACTACATGCATTCTTGGAACCGGTTCAAGGAACAGAACTGAAAATCCGGAAAAGAACAGAAATGGAACCCAGTACGAAAGTGATCCATACTGTTCCGGAACAGAGCCGTCTTTTACATTCCAGGCATTTTTTTCAGTCCCACAAAAAAAATGCAACAAAGCACCTATGCAAAGCCCTCACTCTGTCACTCAGAAACTTATTCCAGTGTCACGCATTAACTAGTACTAATACTATAGGACTAGTTATCACGCATTAACTAGTACTAATACTATAGGCCTAGTGATCATGTTTCACGTTGCATTTATTAACTACAAAAAGGTAAGACGTGTTTTTTATTCTGGTGCTGCTCTGCACACACAAGCGTGTTAGCTAGTTATTCAACGTTCGTCCATGGAAGCCGCACCTCATAGGTATAAATCTGTGGCCCTAATTCAGATAATAAATGTCATAAGAAGATACCCAGTGCTGGTGTAACCGGTGTGAAATGGCTAGCTAATAGCATTTCAATCGGTGGCGTCACTCGCTCTGAGACCTTGAAGTAGTTGTTCCCCTTTGCTCTGCAAGGGCCGCGGCTTTTGTGGAGCGATGGGTAATGATGCTTCGTGGGTGACTGTTGTTGATGTGTGCAGAGGGTCCCTGGTTCGAGGCGAGGTAGGGGCGAGGGTCCCTGGTTCAGAGGGTTCCTGGTTCGAGCCCAGGTTGGGGCGAGGGTCTCTGGTTCAGAGGGTTCCTGGTATGAGCCCAGGTGGGGGCGAGGGTCCCTGTTTCGAGCCCAGGGAGGGGCGAGGAGAAGGACGAAGCTATACAGTTACACTACAAGCCTCCTCCTCAACCCTTTCTTGCTCTCTCCTCACCCGCAAAATTTCAGTTGCGTCTTGCTCCATAGGCTACACTTGTGTGTCCATCATGCATCTAAAAAACTAGCTGTCGTTCCATCTGCACTGATTGGTCTAAACAACTAGCTGGCCTTCTCCATCTGCACTGATTGGTCTAAACAACTAGCTGGCCTGTTCCATCTGCACTGATTGGTCTAAACAACTAGCTGGCCGGCTCCATCTGCACTGATTGGTCTAAACAACTAGCTGGCCTTCTCCATCTGCACTGATTGGTCTAAACAACTAGCTGGCCGGTTCCATCTGCACTGATTGGTCTAAACAACTAGCTGGCCGGGTCCATCTGCACTGATTGGTGTAAACAACTAGCTGGCCGGTTCCATCTGCACTGATTGGTGTAAACAACTAGCTGGCCTTCTCCATCTGCACTGATTGGTCTAAACAACTAGCTGGCCTTCTCCATCTGCACTGATTGGTCTAAACAACTAGCTGGCCTGCTCCATCTGCACTGATTGGTCTAAACAACTAGCTGGCCTGTTCCATCTGCACTGATTGGTCTAAACAACTAGCTGGCCTGCTCCATCTGCACTGATTGGTCTAAACAACTAGCTGGCCGGGTTCCATCTGCACTGATTGGTCTAAACAACTAGCTGGCCTGCTCCATCTGCACTGATTGGTCTAAACAACTAGCTGGCCTTCTCCATCTGCACTGATTGGTCTAAACAACTAGCTGGCCTTCTCCATCTGCACTGATTGGTCTAAACAACTAGCTGGCCTTTTCCATCTGCACTGATAGGTCTAAACAACTAGCTGGCCTGTTCCATCTGCACTGATTGGTCTAAACAACTAGCTGGCCTGCTCCATCCGCACTGGTTGGTCTAAACAACTAGCTGGCCTGTTCCATCTGCACTGATTGGTCTAAACAACTAGCTGGCCGGTTCCATCTGCACTGATTGGTCTAAACAACTAGCTGGCCTGTTCCATCTGCACTGATTGGTGTAAACAACTAGCTGGCCTGTTCCATCTGCACTGATTGGTCTAAACAACCAGCTGGCCTTCTCCATCTGCACTGATTGGTCTAAACAACTAGCTGGCCTTCTCCATCTGCACTGATTGGTCTAAACAACTAGCTGGCCTGTTCCATCTGCACTGATTGGTCTAAACAACCAGCTGGCCTGTTCCATCTGCACTGATTGGTGAAGTGATTTAATGAGCTAAATGTAAACAACTGTTGATTTCAGGTTGAAAAAGGAACAGAAAGGAACGATATTAACCGGTACTTTTTGTTTTTCGAACCGGTTCATAACTTTATTTTGTTGCTTGGAACAGTGGAACATAAATATATTTTAGGGGGGGGGGTTCTGTTCAGAACAAAACGATTGGAAAATAATTTCAGTTCCAACCCTTGCTGCTCAAATTGAAAGTGCTGCGTTATAATCCCAAAAGATGGACACTTCAATATATCCATGATATAATACATACAGGACTTGGAGGAAATCAGTGGATCATACTACAAAGTCTATCTTATGAAATTGTTTTTGCCTAACTCAACTAACGCCTAATACCAACTGTTCAATCAGGATGTGGAATGTGTCTGACATGCTACCCAAATAGCTAACATCTCTCAACGCTTCAATAACAGGTCGTTGAACTGATGAGAAATTAGAACAAATCTACTCCATCATGGCTAGTGAACTTGACAGAGATTCTCTCTCTCTCTCTCTCTCTCTCTCTCTCTCTCTCTCTCTCTCTCTCTCCCCTCTCTCTCTCTCTCCCCTCTCTCTCTCTCTCCCCTCTCTCTGTCTCTCCCCTCTCTCTCTCTCTCTCTCTCTCTCTCGCTCGCTCTCTCTCTCTCTCTTGCTCTCTCTCTCTCTCTCTCTCTCTCTTACCTTGAGCATCTCTTTATACTTTCCCATCTCCGAGTGGGCGGTGATGAGACAGCCCAGCACTCTGAACTTCCCCCCGGGGTCTGAGGTCTTCTCCAGCACCTTGGTCCAGACATGCAGGGCTTTGTCAGTCTGATTGGCCTGGTACAGCTTTAAGCCTTTCTCTACCTGCTGCTTGGTTTGGTCCTGGCCCATCTCTGCTACAAGGAGGTGCCTCATAAAAATATTCATCCGCTTAGGTGTTGTTTGGCTTTCAGTGGAGGACCAAGAAAGTAGATCCTTGCCCATGTACAGCGGGTTATGTTAAGAAAGTAGATCCTTGCCCATGTACAGCGGGTTATGTTAAGAAAGTAGATCCTTGCCCATGTACAGCGGGTTATGTTAAGAAAGTAGATCCTTGCCCATGTACAGCGGGTTATGTTAAGAAAGTAGATCCTTGCCCATGTACAGCGGGTTATGTTAAGAAAGTAGATCCTTGCCCATGTACAACGGGTTATGTTAAGAAAGTAGATCCATGCCCATGTACAGCGGGTTATGTTAAGAAAGTAGATCCTTGCCCATGTACAGCGGGTTACGTTAAGAAAGTAGATCCTTGCCCATGTACAGCGGGTTACGTTAAGAAAGATCTGGTCGTAAAGACATGAGGATCCTCTAACGATCTACGATTCTCTGACGTTCCTCTCTGTGGTACTAGGGCTCTCTCTCTGATCCAGTAGGTCTCTATTTCTCTCTCTCAGCTCCGGCAGGCGACGGGTCAGGAGGACTGGGAGGAAACTGGATCCAGCACTTTAAAGGTCCAGCCAACTAACACCTTCATACCTCATCACTTTGAGGACGAGACGAAAGAAAAAAACAAACGCGTCCCTCCCTACTTCCTCGATCCAACAGTAACACCTTTAAGAGTTCACACTTCAGTTCTCCCGAAGATAATTCTGCTTTAGAAAAACGCTACAGAAACGCGTCTCCCTGCGAAGTGCTGGCAGCGGTATCCCAGAATATCTGCTCTCTCCACACCCCTGTGAAAGGAATGTCCAGCGCCCCAGTGCCCCCCCCCACCCCCTCCTTTCCTCTCCCTGTCCCTGGGCTGGCGCTGCAGCAGATGTCCCTGTCACTCTGGACCATGTGTCACTATAGGAATCCTGTTCTGTCCTCTGTTCGCAGATCCAAGGTCCCGTTAGGAGACGCTAGACCCTCTCTAACCCTCCTCACAGAAAGACCTCAACCCTTCAGCAAAACTCTGACTGGAGTTAAAACGCTACCACCCCAACCCAGCCGTCAGAAAATACATAGATCTCACTCACACCGTGGGAGGGGGGCGGGGGGTTCTGGCATCTGACCTGGGAGAGGAGAGCAACAGCTATAAGCAAAGTTATTTCACAACATTGGATGTACAGCTTGTCAAACAAACTACTCCTGGTGGCTCCACGGCTGGGCACTCATTCCTGTGGGTGGGTCTAGTGGACTGGAGACACACCCACACTACAACCCCCACTTTAACCCCCACTACATTTACATTTTACATTTAAGTCATTTAGCAGACGCTCTTATCCAGAGCGACTTACAAATTGGAAAGTTCATACATATTCATCCTGGTCCCCCCGTGGGAATTGAACCCTGGTCCCCCCGTGGGAATTGAACCCACAACCCTGGCATTGCAAGCGCCATGCTCTACCAACTGAGCCACACGGGACCACTACAACCCCCACTACAACCCCTTTAACCCTCACCCTGGTGTCAGCAACTGATGCTCAGAATAGTTCACAAAGTCCGACATGTTACTGGCCTTGGGTTTCAGTTGAACAGCCTCCTTCAACACATCGACGGGACAGAGCCTTGGTCTACCCAGTGTAATATCTGCCTGTGTTTATTCCACACATTTAGTTGAAGGTAATTCCCCCATATCGTTTCACGTTCAACCTCTTACTGCAACTGTCAATCACAGGAGGATTCTGGAGGCAACTGGGGGGGGGGGGGGGTCCTGCCTTGATTGGTTAGGTGATTAATTTAAAATATATATATAAAAAAAATGCATAATAAATGTGGCTGTGACTGGTCAAATGTGTGAGTCAGATGGTGGGCAACCACAGGAGCCCGCTCTCAATGTTCAAAAACACACCACAGACCAAAATGTCGCCACAGAGGATCAATAGTTTCCAAAAAATAACTGTGGATTAAACGTGATCACAAGCACATACAGGAAACTGCCAAAATGAAGGATTAGCCAATATAGTGTCTTAAAGGGTGTTGGGACACCATGAGCTGCCAGGACAGCTTCAAGTCTCCTTGACATAGATTCTACAAGTGGACCTAAACCATAAACCAGCATGGTAGCAACACAACATGGTAGCAACAAGTCTCCTTGACATAGATTCTACAAGTGGACCTAAACCATGCCAGGATTAAAAAATAGATTATCTAACCTTTATTTAACAAGGCAAGTCAGTTAAGAACAAATTCTTATTTACAATGACGGCCTACCAAAAGGCAAAAGGACTCCTGCGGGGACGGGGGCTGGGATAAGATTTTTTTTTAATTTTCTAAATAAAAATATAGGATAAAACACACATCATGACAAGAGAGACAACACAACATAAAGAGAGACCTAAGACAACAACATAGCAAGGCAGCAACACCTGACAACACAACATGGTGACAACACAACATGACAGCAACATGGTAGCAACACATGACAACACAACATGGTAGCAACACAACATGACAACAACATGGTAGCAACACAACATGACAACATGGTAGCAACACAACATGACAACAACATGGTAGCAACACAACATGACAACAACATGGTAGCAACACAACATGGTAGCAACACAACATGACAACATGGTAGCAACACAACATGACAACAACATGGTAGCAACACATGACAACACAACATGGTAGCAACACAACATGACAACAACATGGTAGCAACACAACATGACAACATGGTAGCAACATGACAACAACATGGTAGCAACACAACATGACAACAACATGGTAGCAACACAACATGACAACAGCATGGTAGCAACACAACATGACAACAACATGGTAGCAACACAACATGACAACAGCATGGTAGCAACACAACATGACAACAGCATGGTAGCAACACAACATGACAACAGCATGGTAGCAACACAACATGACAACAGCATGGTAGCAACACAACATGACAACAGCATGGTAGCAGCACAACATGACAACAGCATGGTAGCAACACAACATGACAACAGCATGGTAGCAACACAACATGACAACAGCATGGTAGCAACACAACATGACAACAACATGGTAGCAACACAACATGGTAGAAACACACCATGACAACAACATGGTAGCAACACAGCATGACAACAGCATGGTAGCAGCACAACATGACAACAGCATGGTAGAAACACAACATGACAACAGCATGGTAGCAACACAACATGACAACAGCATGGTAGCAGCACAACATGACAACAGCATGGTAGCAACACAACATGACAACAGCATGGTAGCAACACAGCATGACAACAGCATGGTAGCAACACAACATGACAACAGCATGGTAGCAGCACAACATGACAACACGGTAGCAACACAACATGACAACAGCATGGTAGCAACACAACAACAGCATGGTAGCAACACAACATGACAACAACATGGTAGCAACACAACATGACAACAGCATGGTAGCAACACAACATGACAACAGCATGGTTGCAACACAACATGATAACAGCATGGTAGCAACACAACATGACAACAGCATGGTAGCAACACAGCATGACAACAGCATGGTAGCAACACAACATGACAACATGGTAGCAACATGACAACAGCATGGTAGCAACACAACATGACAACAGCATGGTAGCAACACAACATGACAACAGCATGGTAGCAACACAACATGACAACAGCACGGTAGCAACACAACATGAGAACAGCATGGTAGCAGCACAACATGACAACACGGTAGCAACACAACATGACAACAGCATGGTAGCAACACAACATGACAACAGCACGGTAGCAACACAACATGACAACAGCACGGTAGCAACACAACATGACAACAGCATGGTAGCAACACAACATGACAACAGCATGGTAGCAACACAACATGACAACAGCATGGTAGCAACACAACATGACAACAGCACGGTAGCAACACAACATGACAACAGCATGGTAGCAACACAACATGACAACAGCATGGTAGCAACACAACATGACAACAGCATGGTAGCAACACAACATGACAACAGCACGGTAGCAACACAACATGAGAACAGCATGGTAGCAGCACAACATGACAACACGGTAGCAACACAACATGACAACAGCATGGTAGCAGCACAACATGACAACAGCACGGTAGCAACACAACATGACAACAGCATGGTAGCAACACAACATGACAACAGCATGGTAGCAACACAACATGACAACAGCATGGTAGCAACACAACATGGTAGCAACACAACATGGTAGCAACACAGCATGACAACAGCATGGTAGCAACACAACATGACAACAGCATGGTAGCAACACAACATGACAACAGCATGGTAGCAACACAACATGACAACAGCACGGTAGCAACACAACATGAGAACAGCATGGTAGCAGCACAACATGACAACACGGTAGCAACACAACATGACAACAGCATGGTAGCAGCACAACATGACAACAGCATGGTAGCAACACAACATGACAACAGCATGGTAGCAACACAACATGACAACATAGTAGCAACACAACATGATAACAGCATGGTAGCAGCACAACATGACAACACGGTAGCAACACAACATGACAACAGCATGGTAGCAGCACAACATGACAACAACATGGTAGCAACACAACATGACAACAACATGGTAGCAACACAACATGACAACAACATGGTAGCAACACAGCATGACAACAGCATGGTAGCAGCACAACATGACAACAGCATGGTAGCAACACAACATGACAACAACATGGTAGCAACACAACATGACAACACGGTAGCAACACAACATGACAACATGGTAGCAACACAACAACAGCATGGAGGCAACACAGCATGACAACAACATGGTAGCAACACAACATGACAACAGCATGGTAGCAACACAACATGACAACAACATGGTAGCAACACAACATGACAATATGGTAGCAACACAACTAGACAACATAGTAGCAACACAACATGACAACAACATGGTAGCAACACAACATGACGACAACATAGTAGCAACACAACAGGACAACATGGTAGCAACACAACATGACAACATAGTAGCAACACAACATGACAACATAGTAGCAACACAACATGACAACATAGTAGCAACACAACATGACAACAACATGGTAGCAACACAACATGACGACAACATAGTAGCAACACAACATGACACAACATGGTAGCAACACAACATGACAACAGCATGGTAGCAACACAACATGACAATAGCATGGTAGCAACACAACATGACAATAGCATGGTAGCAACACAACATGACAACACAGCATGGTAGCAACACAACATGACAACAATATGGTAGCAGCACAACATGATAACAACATGGTAGCAACACAACATGACAACAACATGGTAGCAACACAACAACAGCATGGTAGCAACACAACATGACAACAACATGGTAGCAACACAACATGACAACAACATGGTAGCAACACAACATGACAACAGCATGGTAGCAACACAACATGACAACACAACATGACAACAGCATGGTAGCAACACAACATGATAACAACATGGTAGCAACACAACATGACAACAACATGGTAGCAACACAACATGATAACAACATGGTAGCAACACAACATGACAACATAGTGGCAACACAACATGACAACATAGTAGCAACACAACATGACAACAACATGGTAGCAACACAACATGACAACAGCATGGTAGCAACACAACATGACAACAACATGGTAGCAACACAACATGACAATAGCATGGTAGCAACACAACATGACAACAACATGGTAGCAACACAACATGACAACAACATGGTAGCAACACAACATGATAACAACATGGTAGCAACACAACATGACAACAGCATGGTAGCAACACAACATGACAACAACATGGTAGCAACACAACATGACAACAGCATGGTAGCAACACAACAACAGCATGGTAGCAACACAACATGACAACAGCATGGTAGCAACACAACATGACAACAACATGGTAGCAACACAACATGACAATATGGTAGCAACACAACATGACAATATGGTAGCAACACAACATGACAACAGCATGGTAGCAACACAACATGACAACAGCATGGTAGCAACACAACATGACAATATGGTAGCAACACAACATGACAATATGGTAGCAACACAACATGACAACATAGTAGCAACACAACATGACAACAACATGGTAGCAACACAACATGACAACAACATGGTAGCAACACAACATGACGACAACATAGTAGCAACACAACAGGACAACATGGTAGCAACACAACATGACAACATAGTAGCAACACAACATGACAACATAGTAGCAACACAACATGACAACAGCATGGTAGCAACACAACATGACAACAGCATGGTAGCAACACAACATGACAACATGGTAGCAGCACAACATGACAACATAGTAGCAACACAACATGACACAACATGGTAGCAACACAACATGACAACAGCATGGTAGCAACACAACATGACAATAGCATGGTAGCAGCACAACATGACAACAACATGGTAGCAACACAACATGACAACAACATGGTAGCAACACAACATGACAACAGCATGGTAGCAGCACAACATGACAACAACATGGTAGCAACACAACATGACAACAACATGGTAGCAACACAACAATAGCATGGTAGCAACACAACATGACAACAGCATGGTAGCAACACAACATGACAACAGCATGGTAGCAACACAACATGACAACAGCATGGTAGCAACACAACATGACAACAACATGGTAGCAGCACAACATGACAACAGCATGGTAGCAGCACAACATGACAACAACATGGTAGCAACACAACATGACAACAGCATGGTAGCAGCACAACATGACAACAACATGGTAGCAACACAACATGACAACAGCATGGTAGCAACACAACATGACAACATGGTATCAACACAACATGACAACAACATGGTAGCAGCACAACATGACAACAGCATGGTAGCAACACAACATGACAACATGGTAGCAGCACAACATGACAACATAGTAGCAACACAACATGACAACAACATGGTAGCAACACAACATGACAATATGGTAGCAACACAACATGACAACAACATGGTAGCAACACAACATGACAATATGGTAGCAACACAACATGACAACATAGTAGCAACACAACATGACAACAACATGGTAGCAACACAACATGACAATATGGTAGCAACACAACATGGTAGCAACACAACATGACAACAACATGGTAGCAGCACAACATGACAACAACATGGTAGCAACACAACATGACAACAACATGGTAGCAACACAACATGACAACAACATAGTAGCAACACAACATGACAACAACATAGTAGCAACACAACATGACAACATGGTAGCAACACAACATGACAATATGGTAGAAACACAACATGACAACAACATGGTAGCAACACAACATGACAACATAGTAGCAACACAACATGACAATATGGTAGAAACACAACATGACAACAGCGTGGTAGCAACACAACATGACAACATAGTAGCAACACAACATGACAACAACATAGTAGCAACACAACATGACAACATGGTAGCAACACAACATGACAATATGGTAGAAACACAACATGACAACAACATAGTAGCAACACAACATGACAACAACATAGTAGCAACACAACATGACAACATAGTAGCAACACAACATGACAACAACATAGTAGCAACACAACATGACAACATGGTAGCAACACAACATGACAACATAGTAGCAACACAACATGACAACAACATAGTAGCAACACAACATGACAACATGGTAGCAACACAACATGACAATATGGTAGCAACACAACATGACAACAACATAGTAGCAACACAACATGACAACATGGTAGCAACACAACATGACAATATGGTAGAAACACAACATGACAACAACATGGTAGCAACACAACATGACAACAGCATGGTAGCAACACAACATGACAACAGCATGGTAGCAACACAACATGACAACAGCATGGTAGCAACACAACATGACAACAGCATGGTAGCAACACAACATGACAACAGCATGGTAGCAACACAACATGACAACAGCATGGTAGCAACACAACATGACAACAACATGGTAGCAACATGACAACAGCATGGTAGCAACACAACATGACAACATGGTAGCAACATGACAACAGCATGGTAGCAACACAACATGACAACAACATGGTAGCAACATGACAACAGCATGGTAGCAACACAACATGACAACAGCATGGTAGCAACACAACATGACAACATGGTAGCAGCACAACATGACAACAACATGGTAGCAACACAACATGACAACAGCATGGTAGCAACACAACATGACAACAGCATGGTAGCAACACAACATGACAACAGCATGGTAGCAACACAGCATGACAACAGCATGGTAGCAACACAACATGACAACAACATGGTAGCAACATGACAACAGCATGGTAGCAACACAACATGACAACAACATGGTAGCAACACAACATGACAACATGGTAGCAACATGACAACAACATGGTAGCAACACAACATGACAACAACATGGTAGCAACACAACATGACAACAACATGGTAGCAACACAACATGACAACAGCATGGTATCAACATGACAACAACATGGTAGCAACACAACATGACAACAACATGGTAGCAGCACAACATGACAACAACATGGTAGCAACACAACATGACAACAACATGGTAGCAGCACAACATGACAACAACATGGTAGCAACACAACATGACAACAACATGGTAGCAACACAACATGACAACAGCATGGTCGCAACACAACATGACAACAGCATGGTAGCAACACAACATGACAACAACATGGTAGCAACACAACATGACAACAGCATAGTAGCAACACATGCCACTTCCTGTTGCCAAGCAGATGCCTCCCATCACCCCTATTATCATGCCACTTCCTGTTGCCATGCAGATGCCTCCCATCACCCCTATTATCATGCCACTTCCTGTTGCCATGCAGATACCTCCCATCGCCCCTATTATCATGCCACTTCCTGTTGCCATGCAGATGCCTCCCATCACCTCTATTATCATGCCACTTCCTGTTGCCATGCAGATGCCTCCCATCACCTCTATTATCATGTCACTTCCTGTTGCCATGCAGATGCCTCCCATCACCTCTATTATCATGCCACTTCCTGTTGCCATGCAGATGCCTCCCATCACTTCTATTATCATGCCACTTCCTGTTGCCATGCAGATGCCTCCCATCGCCTCTATTATCATGCCACTTCCTGTTGCCATGCAAATGCCTCCCATCGCCCCTATTATCATGCCACTTCCTGTTGCCATGCAAATGCCTCCCATCGCCCCTATTATCATGCCACTTCCTGTTGCCATGCAAATGCCTCCCATCGCCCCTATTATCATGCCACTTCCTGTTGCCATGCAAATGCCTCCCATCGCCCCTATTATCATGCCACTTCCTGTTGCCATGCAGATACCTCCCATCACCCCTATTATCATGTCACTTCCTGTTGCCATGCAGATGCCTCCCATCACCTCTATTATCATGCCACTTCCTGTTGCCATGCAGATGCCTCCCATCACCCCTATTATCATGCCACTTCCTGTTGCCTTGTATGCGTTTGTGAGTGAACTAATTAAAGATATGAAAAAATTATTCACCGTTTAACTTTCTCCATTTCCTAGTCAACTCAAAATGAAATAATTTGTTAATTTCTTATCTTTCTAATCATACTAATAATTATATAATTAATAATAATAATATTTATATACACACTGAACAGAAATATAAAAAACACGTGTGCTGCAGTAGGAAGCGTCTGAGCTCTGATTGGATAAGTGGCAGAGGGACGTTCCCATTTGAAATGCAGACCCAAGTTCTGTGACGAGCAGTGGACAGGTTGACCAGCACCTGACAATCAAAAGGTTTTGCAATTCTAACAAACTAGATCAGGATGTTGTTACAGTCCCTCTTCAACGCCACTCCATTCACACATGAAAACACTTAGGCGTAACACAGAAACACAATATCTCTTTATTTTCCATGAATACAAAATGCATCAACAAAACGTTCTAAATAAATAACAATATCACGTTGTAACATCGTCGTCGACACTCTTCTAGTTGGTGACGTAGCCGAAGAGCACCTGCCCACTGGCCTCCACATATGGGGAGCTGGGGTTGATCACCATGGAGACGGACGGACGGACGGACGGACGGGGGGGGGGGTCTGGTGGAGCCAGATGCCCACTGGGGTCCACATATGGGGAGCTGAGGTTGATCACCATGGAGACGGGGGGGGGGGGGTCTGGTGGAGCCAGATGCCCACTGGGGTCCACATATGGGGAGCTAGGGTTGATCACCATGGAGACGGGGGGGGGTCTGGTGGAGCCAGATGCACACTGGGGCCCACATATGGGCAGCTGGGGTTGATCACCATGGAGACGGGGGGGGGGGGGGGCTGGTGGAGCCAGATGCCCACTTGGATATTGTTCTGCTTGGACAACAAATTATTTTCATGGGTCACTTCAATAAGAGGGAGAGAGTAATGAAAATGTTCTCAGAGTGGCAAGTTGTTATGTCGGGTTTACTGTCATGTGGAACCGGAAGAGCAGAACCAACTTCTTTTCCTTGTTGAGGAAACCTGAGGTTGAGACAGAAATATAATGTTGAAGAGCAACTGCCCATTAAAAAAAACAATCTCATTTAGAAAACAGTCTATTATGTGGCATCGATATGAGTCAGAAACATTTATTCTGCCAAAATGGACTACAAAGTTTAAATAGGATCATTTTGGTCATAAAGTCAGTCTCATCCAGAACAGAGTTTCGTACCAGAGTACGTCACAAAATAAAGGTTAAGTTCATTTCCAACCTGCCCACAGCTGGCAGCACAGAAGTAATCAATTCAGAGAGCAGCTGCTAGCGACCCGATTGAAATGGTAAATTTGTGTCCGCTATGGAGCTAGTTAAGGACAGTTAGTAAATTACACAATGTACATGGGACAATGTTAAAATTCCAATATCTCCAAATTTCAATTACTTAACCTCAAATCAACTAATATATATATATATATTGTAGCGACCCGCACAGACAGCTGTGTGTTATGTGTTAGGCTAGTAGGTGGTTGTGTTGTACTGACCAGTACACAGTGTTCGCGGGGTCCGACATGTCAATCAACCTGCTATCTGCCAATCACGGGAATGCCTGGAATGTTCTGACGCCGGGCATCCTGGCGGTTGGCGGAGTGGCTTGGGGGGGGGGGTTGGGCAGGGGGGTGGAGCATCGGAAGTTAAGACCAGGTTCACCCTTTGTTCTCCCTCTTTCGTCTGGGCTTCACAAGAGAAGGTCACGGTTGGCTTGTGGGTTATCTTTCATTTATTTGGCGTGGGCTACGGCCCAAACAGTAGCCAGTGTAAAGTTGGGTTAATAAACGGTCAATTCGTAAACTCAAGCCTCTGTCTGGACAATTGTTCATTTATGATCTAGTCAGGTCATTACAATATATACACACACACTTCAGAAAGCATTCAGACCCCTTCACTTTTTCCACATTTTGTTAGGATACAGCCTTATTCTAAAATTTATTAAATCATTTTCCCCCTCATCTACACACAATACCTCAAAATGACTACGCAAAAACAGATTTTTAGAAGTCTTTGCTAATTTATATACAAATAAAAAAACTTAAATATCATATTTACATAAGTATTCAGAGCCTTTACACACCTGCATTGTCTTGGTAGTGTGTTTAGGGTTGTTGTCCTGTTGGAAGGTGAACCTTCGCCCCAGTCTGAGGTCCTGATTGCTCTGGAGCAGGTTTTCATCAAGGATCTCTGTACTTCGCTCTGTTCATCTTTCCCTCGATCCTGACTAGTCTCCCAGTCCCTGCCGCTGAAAAACATCCCCACAGCATGATGCTGCCACCACCATGCTTCACCGTAGGGATGGTGCCAGGTTTCCTCCAGATGTGACGCTTGGCATTCAGGCCAAAGAGTTGAATATTGGTTTCATCAGACCAGAGAATCTTGTTCCTCATTGTCTGAGAGTCTTTAGGTGCCTTGTGGCAATCTCCGAGCAGCCTGTCATGTGCCTTTTACTGAGGAGTGGCTTCTGTCTGGCCACTCTACCATAAAGGCCTGATTGGCGGAGTGCTGCAGAGATGGTTGTTCATCTGGAAGGTTCTACCATCTCCACAGAGGAACTCTAGAGCTCTGTCAGAGTGACCATCGGGTTCTCGGTCACCTCCCTGACCAAGACCCTTTCTTCCCCGATTGTTCAGTTTGGCCGGGAGGCCAGCTCTAGGAAGAGTCTTGGTGGTTCCAAACTTCTTCCATTTAAGAATGATGGAGGCCACTGTGTTCTTGGGGACCTTCAATGCTGTAGAAATGTTTTGGTACCCATCCCAAGATCTGTGCCTCGACATAATCATATCTCAGAGCTCTACAGATAATTCCTTCAACCTCATGGCTTAGTTTTTGCTCTGATATGCACTGTGAGCTGTGGGACCTTATATAGACAGGTGTGCGCCTTTCCAAATCATGTCCAATCAATTGAATTTACCACAGGTGGACTCCAATCATGTTGTAGAAACATCTCAAGGATGATCAATTGAAACAGGATGCACCTGAGCTCAATTCCAAGTCTCATAGCAAAGGGCCTGAATACTGATGTAAATAAGGTGTTTTTTATTTTTAATACATTTGCAAAAAAATGTAAACCTGTTTTCACGTTGTCATTATGGGGTGTTGTGTGTAGATTGATGAGGATATATATGGTTTTTTTCATCCATAACGTAACAAAATGTGGAAAAAGTCAAGTCTAAATATTTTCCAAAGGCACTGTACATTTTAGAAATTCATATACAAATATAGAAAGCATTTAACGACAGAACTAAAAGGTGTGCAACGTGGAAAATATTCTCTCATTTACATTGTGTAACTAAATGTATTGACGGTCCCCAACTAGCACCGGAGATAGACTATCCAAAGTAAAAACAATTTTGCCACGGTTGCACACCAGCCAACTGAAGCTAATTGGTGAAATAATTTGGCTAACTCTTCCCATCTGCAAACACACATATGTAACGGATGTTAAATGGCTAGCTAGTTAGCGGTGGTGCGCGCTAATAGCCTAATAGCGCTAATCGGTGACGTCACTTGCTCTGAGACCTTGAAGTAGTGGTTCCCCTTGCTCTGCAAGGGCCGCGGACTTTGTGGAGCGATGGGTAACGATGCTTCGTGGGTGACTGTTGTTGACATGTGCAGAGGATCCCTGGTTCGCGCCCGGGGCGAGGGGACGGACTAAAGTTATACTGTTACACACACACGAGACACACACACGAGACACCCATATCAAACCACACTGCAAAATGAACAAGGCTGCATCAGGAAGTTCAGCCCCCCCGTTAAGAATCTGAATCATGTAAGGCAGGCACTCAAGCTCTAAAACAATGATCTGGTCCACAAACAAACCCCAGAGTGCAATACAGCAATCAGCCCACAGGTCTTTGCTTCGCACGAGAACCTCTTCTGGCAAACCTTTATAATCAACATTGTTGGTGACTTTAGGTTGTCATGACAACTACACAAGCAGTGCCAGCAACAACAATTTGTTACAGTCTTTTCAGATCTGGATCATAACGGGTTTGATAAAGGACTGATACAGGTAACAGGTTTAATAAAGGACTGATACAGGTAACAGGTTTAATAAAGGACTGATACAGGTTTGATAAAGGACTGATACGGGTAACAGGTTTAATAAAGGACTGATACAGGTTTGATAAAGGACTGATACAGGTTTAATAAAGGACTGATACAGGTTTGATAAAGGACTGATACAGGTAACAGGTTTGATAAAGGACTGATACAGGTTTAATAAAGGACTGATACAGGTAACAGGTTTAATAAAGGACTGATACAGGTTTGATAAAGGACTGATACAGGTTTAATAAAGGACTGATACAGGTTTGATAAAGGACTGATACAGGTTTGATAAAGGACTGATACAGGTTTGATAAAGGACTGATACAGGTAACAGGTTTAATAAAGGACTGATACAGGTTTGATAAAGGACTGATACAGGTTTGATAAAGGACTGATACAGGTTTGATAAAGGACTGATACAGGTTTGATAAAGGACTGATACAGGTTTAATAAAGGACTGATACAGGTTTAATAAAGGACTGATACAGGTTTAATAAAGGACTGATACAGGTAACAGGTTTAATAAAGGACTGATACAGGTTTGATAAAGGACTGATACAGGTTTAATAAAGGACTGATACAGGTTTGATAAAGGACTGATACAGGTAACAGGTTTAATAAAGGACTGATACAGGTTTGATAAAGGACTGATACAGGTTTAATAAAGGACTGATACAGGTTTGATAAAGGACTGATACAGGTAACAGGTTTAATAAAGGACTGATACAGGTTTGATAAAGGACTGATACAGGTTTAATAAAGGACTGATACAGGTTTGATAAAGGACTGATACAGGTTTGATAAAGGACTGATACAGGTTTAATAAAGGACTGATACAGGTTTGATAAAGGACTGATACAGGTAACAGGTTTAATAAAGGACTGATACAGGTTTGATAAAGGACTGATACAGGTTTAATAAAGGACTGATACAGGTAACAGGTTTAATAAAGGACTGATACAGGTTTGATAAAGGACTGATACAGGTTTAATAAAGGACTGATACAAGTTTGATAAAGGACTGATACAGGTAACAGGTTTAATAAAGGACTGATACAGGTAACAGGTTTGATAAAGGACTGATACAGGTAACAGGTTTAATAAAGGACTGATACAGGTTTGATAAAGGACTGATACAGGTTTGATAAAGGACTGATACAGGTTTGATAAAGGACTGATACAGGTAACAGGTTTAATAAAGGACTGATACAGGTAACAGGTTTGATAAAGGACTGATACAGGTAACAGGTTTAATAAAGGACTGATACAGGTAACAGGTTTGATAAAGGACTGATACAGGTAACAGGTTTAATAAAGGACTGATACAGGTAACAGGTTTGATAAAGGACTGATACAGGTAACAGGTTTAATAAAGGACTGATACAGGTTTGATAAAGGACTGATACAGGTTTAATAAAGGACTGATACAGGTAACAGGTTTGATAAAGGACTGATACAGGTAACAGGTTTGATAAAGGACTGATACAGGTTTGATAAAGGACTGATACAGGTAACAGGTTTGATAAAGGACTGATACAGGTAACAGGTTTGATAAAGGACTGATACAGGTAACAGGTTTAATAAAGGACTGATACAGGTAACAGGTTTAATAAAGGACTGATACAGGTAACAGGTTTAATAAAGGACTGATACAGGTAACAGGTTTAATAAAGGACTGATACAGGTAACAGGTTTAATAAAGGACTGATACAGGTAACAGGTTTAATAAAGGACTGATACAGGTAACAGGTTTAATAAAGGACTGATACAGGTTTAATAAAGGACTGATACAGGTAACAGGTTTGATAAAGGACTGATACAGGTAACAGGTTTAATAAAAGGACTGATACAGGTAACAGGTTTAATAAAAGGACTGATACAGGTAACAGGTTTGATAAAGGACTGATACAGGTAACAGGTTTGATAAAGGACTGATACAGGTAACAGGTTTGATAAAGGACTGATACAGGTAACAGGTTTGATAAAGGACTGATACAGGTAACAGGTTTAATAAAGGACTGATACAGGTAACAGGTTTAATAAAGGACTGATACAGGTAACAGGTTTGATAAAGGACTGATACAGGTAACAGGTTTGATAAAGGACTGATACAGGTAACAGGTTTGATAAAGGACTGATACAGGTTACAGGTTTAATAAAGGACTGATACAGGTAACAGGTTTGATAAAGGACTGATACAGGTAACAGGTTTAATAAAGGACTGATACAGGTAACAGGTTTGATAAAGGACTGATACAGGTTTGATAAAGGACTGATACAGGTAACAGGTTTAATAAAGAACTGATACAGGTAACAGGTTTGATAAAGGACTGATACAGGTAACAGGTTTAATAAAGGACTGATACAGGTAACAGGTTTAATAAAGGACTGATACAGGTAACAGGTTTAATAAAGGACTGATACAGGTTTAATAAAGGACTGATACAGGTAACAGGTTTAATAAAGGACTGATACAGGTAACAGGTTTAATAAAGGACTGATACAGGTAACAGGTTTGATAAAGGACTGATACAGGTAACAGGTTTAATAAAGGACTGATACAGGTAACAGGTTTAATAAAGGACTGATACAGGTAACAGGTTTGATAAAGGACTGATACAGGTAACAGGTTTGATAAAGGACTGATACAGGTAACAGGTTTGATAAAGGACTGATACAGGTTTGATAAAGGACTGATACAGGTAACAGGTTTGATAAAGGACTGATACAGGTAACAGGTTTAATAAAGGACTGATACAGGTAACAGGTTTGATAAAGGACTGATACAGGTAACAGGTTTGATAAAGGACTGATACAGGTTTGATAAAGGACTGATACAGGTTTGATAAAGGACTGATACAGGTTTGATAAAGGACTGATACAGGTTTGATAAAGGACTGATACAGGTTTGATAAAGGACTGATACAGGTAACAGGTTTGATAAAGGACTGATACAGGTTTGATAAAGGACTGATACAGGTTTGATAAAGGACTGATACAGGTTTGATAAAGGACTGATACAGGTAACAGGTTTGATAAAGGACTGATACAGGTAACAGGTTTGATAAAGGACTGATACAGGTAACAGGTTTAATAAAGGACTGATACAGGTAACAGGTTTAATAAAGGACTGATACAGGTAACAGGTTTAATAAAGGACTGATACAGGTAACAGGTTTGATAAAGGACTGATACAGGTTTGATAAAGGACTGATACAGGTTTAATAAAGGACTGATACAGGTAACAGGTTTGATAAAGGACTGATACAGGTAACAGGTTTAATAAAGGACTGATACAAGTAACAGGTTTAATAAAGGACTGATACAGGTAACAGGTTTGATAAAGGACTGATACAGGTTTGATAAAGGACTGATACAGGTTTAATAAAGGACTGATACAGGTAACAGGTTTGATAAAGGACTGATACAGGTAACAGGTTTAATAAAGGACTGATACAGGTTTAATAAAGGACTGATACAGGTAACAGGTTTAATAAAGGACTGATACAGGTAACAGGTTTGATAAAGGACTGATACAGGTAACAGGTTTGATAAAGGACTGATACAGGTAACAGGTTTAATAAAGGACTGATACAGGTAACAGGTTTAATAAAGGACTGATACAGGTAACAGGTTTGATAAAGGACTGATACAGGTAACAGGTTTGATAAAGGACTGATACAGGTAACAGGTTTGATAAAGGACTGATACAGGTTTATAAACTGTCAACTTACAATAGAAGTCTATGTAGGTCTCCAAAAGATACGGAACATTCTGCATATCACTGACAACTTCAACAGGGAAGCTGTGTTTACATTGAAAAGAGGGGTGGACATGTCATCAATAATGGCACTCTAGCTATAGCCTTTAGTTTAGTCTGTAATAGTAGTCAATAGGACACTGAAAAGATTTGGCATGAGTCCCCAGATCCTCAAAAAGTTCTACAGCTGCACCATCGAGAGCATCCTGAGCGGTTGCATCACCGCCTGGTATTGCAACTGCTCGGCATCTGACCGTAAGGCGCCACAGAGGGCAGTGCGTATGGCTAGTACATCACTGGAGCCAAGTTTCCTGCCATCCAGGACCTCTACACCAGGCGGTGTTAGAGGAAGGCCCAAGAAATGGTCAAAGACTCCAGTCGCCCAAGTCACAGACTGTTCTCTCTGCTCCCGCACAACAAGCTGTACCACTTCACCTCTACCTACATGTACAAATTACCTCGACTAACCTGGACCCCCACACATTGACTCTGTAGCCCCTGTATATAGCCTTGTTATTGTTATTTTATTGTGTTACTTTTTATAATTTTTTAAACTTTAGTTTATTTAGTAAATATTTTCTTAACTCTTTCTTGAATTGCATTGTTGGTTAATTAAAACCTCTACAGGAACGGTGAGTCTCCCACGGGACGGTTGAGCTAACGTAGGCTAATGTGATTAGCATGAGGTTGTAAGTAACAAGAACATTTCCCAGGACATAGACACATCTGATATGGGAAGAAAGCTGAAATTCTTGTTAATCTAACTGCACTGTCCAATTTACAGTAGCTATTACAGTGAAATAATACCATGCTATTGTTTGAGGAGAGTCGCACAGTTATGAACTTGAAAAGTTATTAATAAACCAGTTAGGCACATTTGGGCAGTCCTGATAGAACATTTTGAACAGAAATGCAATGGTTCATTGGATCAGTCTAATAATGTGCACATACACTGCTGTCATCTAGTGGCGAAAATATAATTTGCGCCTGGGCTGGAATAATACATTATGGCCTTTCTCTTGCATTTCAAAGATGATGGTACAATGTTTGTTTTTTTTAAACGTAGGTTTTTTTCCCTTTGTATTATCTTTTACCAGATCTAATGTGTTATATTCTCCTACATTCATTTCACATTTCCACAAACTCAAAGGTGTTTTCTTTCAAATGGTATCAAGAATATGCATATCCTTGCTTCAGGTCGTGAACTACAGGCAGTTAGAATCGGGTATGTCATTTTAGACGAAACTGTAAGGTCTACTACACCTGTTGTATTCAGCGTTTCACGGGAGGGTCTACTACACCTGTTGTATTCAGCGTTTCACGGTAAGGTCTACTACACCTGTTGTATTCAGCGTTTCACGGTAAGGTCTACTACACCTGTTGTATTCAGCGTTTCACGGTAAGGTCTACTACACCTGTTGTATTCAGCGTTTCACGGTAAGGTCTACTACACCTGTTGTATTCAGCGTTTCACGGTAAGGTCTACTACACCTGTTGTATTCAGCATTTCACGGCAAGGTCTACTACACCTGTTGTATTCAGCATTTCACGGTAAGGTCTACTACAACTGTTGTATTCAGCATTTCACGGTAAGGTCTACTACACCTGTTGAATTCAGCATTTCACTGTGAGGTCTACTACACCTGTTGTATTCAGCATTTCACTGTAAGGTCTACTACACCTGTTGTATTCAGCGTTTCACGGTAAGGTCTACTACACCTGTTGTATTCAGCGTTTCACGGTAAGGTCTACTACACCTGTTGTATTCAGCGTTTCACGGTAAGGTCTACTACACCTGTTGTATTCAGCGTTTCACGGTAAGGTCTACTACACCTGTTGTATTCAGCGTTTCACGGTAAGGTCTACTACACCTGTTGTATTCAGCGTTTCACGGTAAGGTCTACTACACCTGTTGTATTCAGCATTTCACGGCAAGGTCTACTACACCTGTTGTATTCAGCATTTCACGGTAAGGTCTACTACAACTGTTGTATTCAGCATTTCACGGTAAGGTCTACTACACCTGTTGAATTCAGCATTTCACTGTGAGGTCTACTACACCTGTTGTATTCAGCATTTCACTGTAAGGTCTACTACACCTGTTGTATTCAGCGTTTCACGGTAAGGTCTACTACACCTGTTGTATTCAGCGTTTCACGGTAAGGTCTACTACACCTGTTGTATTCAGCGTTTCACGGTAAGGTCTACTACACCTGTTGTATTCAGCGTTTCACGGTAAGGTCTACTACACCTGTTGTATTCAGCGTTTCACGGTAAGGTCTACTACACCTGTTGTATTCAGCGTTTCACGGTAAGGTCTACTACACCTGTTGTATTCAGCGTTTCACGGTAAGGTCTACTACACCTGTTGTATTCAGCGTTTCACGGTAAGGTCTACTACACCTGTTGTATTCAGCGTTTCACGGTAAGGTCTACTACACCTGTTGTATTCAGCATTTCACGGCAAGGTCTACTACACCTGTTGTATTCAGCATTTCACGGCAAGGTCTACTACAACTGTTGTATTCAGCATTTCACGGTAAGGTCTACTACACCTGTTGAATTCAGCATTTCACTGTGAGGTCTACTACACCTGTTGTATTCAGCATTTCACTGTAAGGTCTACTACACCTGTTGTATTCAGCGTTTCACGGTAAGGTCTACTACACCTGTTGTATTCAGCGTTTCACGGTAAGGTCTACTACACCTGTTGTATTCAGCGTTTCACGGTAAGGTCTACTACACCTGTTGTATTCAGCGTTTCACGGTAAGGTCTACTACACCTGTTGTATTCAGCGTTTCACGGTAAGGTCTACTACACCTGTTGTATTCAGCGTTTCACGTTAAGGTCTACTACACCTGTTGTATTCAGCATTTCACGGCAAGGTCTACTACACCTGTTGTATTCAGCATTTCACGGTAAGGTCTACTACACCTGTTGTATTCAGCATTTCACTGTGAGGTCTACTACACCTGTTGTATTCAGCATTTCACTGTAAGGTCTACTACACCTGTTGTATTCAGCATTTCACTGTGAGGTCTACTACACCTGTTGTATTCAGCATTTCACGGTAAGGTCTACTACACCTGTTGTATTCAGCGTTTCACGGTAAGGTCTACTACACCTGTTGTATTCACCGTTTCACGGTAAGGTCTACTACACCTGTTGTACTAAGCGTTTCACGGTAAGGTCTACTACACCTGTTGTATTCAGCGTTTCACGGTAAGGTCTACACCTGTTGTATTCGGCAGACATAAGGAAGTGAGTGTTTGTGAGTGTTTTTGACTGAAATGCTGCTGAAAGCTGACTGTGACATTCCAGTCGTTGTTGGTTAGTTACTGTAGCTATCTAGTTCAGCCCACGCGGACAGCAGTGAGTTCTAGTGACAATAACACGGTAAAACCTTTCTCTGACGTCAAAACACTCAAGAGGCAAAGCACAGGCCCAAAACATAAGGAGTGGAACAGGCCCTAAACATTAGGAGTGGCACAGGCCCAAAACATTAGGAGTGGCACAGGCCCATAACATTAGGAGTGGCACAGGCCCATAACATTAGGGGTGGCACAGGCCCAAAACATTAGGAGTGGCACAGGCCCAAAACATTGGGAGTGGCACAGGCCCATAACATTAGGAGTGGCACAGGCCCAAAACATTAGGAGTGGCACAAGCCCAAAACATTAGGAGTGGCACAGGCCCAAAACATTAGGAGTGGCACAGGCCCAAAACATTGGGAGTGGCACAGGCCCTAAACATTAGGAGTGGCACAGGCCCAAAACATTAGGAGTGGCACAGGCCCTAAACATTAGGAGTGGTACAGGCCCTAAACATTAGGAGTGGCACAGGCCCTAAACATTAGGAGTGGCACAGGCCCAAAACATTAGGAGTGGCACAGGCCCAAAACATTAGGAGTGGCACAGGCCCAAAACATTAGGAGTGGCACAGGCCCTAAACATTAGGAGTGGCACAGGCCCAAAACATTAGGAGTGGCACATTGGGAGTGGCACAGGCCCTAAACATTAGGAGTGGCACAGGCCCAAAACATTAGGAGTGGCACATTGGGAGTGGCACAGTCCCAAAACATTGGGAGTGGCACAGGCCCTAAACATTAGGAGTGGCACAGGCCCTAAACATTAGGAGTGGCACAGGCCCTAAACATTAGGAGTGACACAGGCCCTAAACATTAGGAGTGCCACAGGCCCTAAACATTAGGAGTGGCACAGGCCCTAAACATTAGGAGTGGCACAGGCCCAAAACATTAGGAGTGGCACAGGCCCTAAACATTAGGAGTGGCACAGGCCCAAAACATTAGGAGTGGCACAGGCCCAAAACATTAGGAGTGGCACAGGCCCTAAACATTAGGAGTGGCACAGCCTCAAAACATTAGGAGTGGCACAGGCCCTAAACATTAGGAGTGGCACAGGCCCAAAACATTAGGAGTGGCACAGGCCCAAAACATTAGGAGTGGCACAGGCCCTAAACATTAGGAGTGGCACAGGCCCTAAACATTAGGAGTGGCACAGGCCCTAAACATTAGGAGTGGCACAGGCCCAAAACATTGGGAGTGGCACAGGCCCTAAACATTAGGAGTGGCACAGGCCCAAAACATTAGGAGTGGCACAGGCCCATAACATTAGGAGTGGCACAGGCCCTAAACATTAGGAGTGGCACAGGCCCAAAACATTAGGAGTGGCACATTGGGAGTGGCACAGTCCCAAAACATTGGGAGTGGCACAGGCCCAAAACATTAGGAGTGGCACAGGCCCTAAACATTAGGAGTGGCACAGGCCCAAAACATTAGGAGTGGCACAGGCCCAAAACATTAGGAGTGGCACAGGCCCTAAACATTAGGAGTGGCACAGGCCCTAAACATTAGGAGTGGCACAGGCCCTAAACATTAGGAGTGGCACATTGGGAGTGGCACAGGCCCAAAACATTGGGAGTGGCACAGGCCCTAAACATTAGGAGTGGCACAGGCCCAAAACATTGGGAGTGGCTAACAAGCTGTTGGTTTGAAACCCAGGCATTGCTTGCAGGTAATCCTACATGAAACAGGAAACAGCTGGATTTCTAACGTTTTTAATTAGATAATGTTAACATTTCTTACTACCACACCAGTCGGGACAGAGTGCTTTGTGCTGCAAAAATATCACATATTGAAAAAGATTCGCTGGCTAGCCTTGAGATCAACAATTCATGATTTCAAAACTGAGCGGTTCTTCATCATTGACACATTGATGAATTAACTGGTTTATTTAACTTTGTCTAAACAGCTGACGAGATCGCCTAGTGCGTTGCATGCCCCAATGACTGAATTTAACATTCATACGAGAGTCATTTTGTTAACATTTTAACATCATTTGTCGAATAAATAAAACGTTATACTCACATTTCATGAAGTTGTCATTTATCTAGCTAGGAAGTATTCTCCCAGGAAATGGCGAATGAGAATGCTGTGATCTCATAACGCTACGCGCCTCAAAGATAATCCCAACGAATGAAGATAGTCGACTCAACTGAAGTCACATTTGCTGACTGAAATACTTCCGACAGACATAACTTGTTAAAAATTCTTTAAGCACAGAGTACAGATCCACAAGCACTTTTTTCTGAATACGTAAATCCACGTTTCACAGTTGTAAATGTTAGGGATGTCTGAACAACTGCTCACAAATCTTTCTACATTTGTTTAAAAAAAATGGTAGTTTTATAAAATTGTAGTTTTATTTGTGATCTTTTTGTTGAATATATTTACAGATCATGGGACGTATTTGTGACATATGCAGGAAAATAATATCTCTGAATTCTCCCAATCGTGTGGTTTTATCCCATCACTTATAGCTGTACAATGCACATGATTTAAAGCTGTGAGTATGACGGCATCAGTGACCATAAGAGACAGAAAGATCAGCTTATGAACTTTACACCTTACAGAGCTTTCAGAAAGTATTCACACCCCTTGATTTCTTCCACATTTTGTTACGTTACAGCCTTATTCTAAAATTGATTTGAAAAAAAAAAATGGGGGAAAAGTCCCCGTCAATCTTCACACAATACCCAATGATGACAAAGCAAAAAAAAAAGTTTTGACTTTTTAGCAAATTTATTACAAATAATACAAACGGAAATATCACATTTACATAAGTATTCACACCCTCGAGCCTCAAGTCTTCTTGGGTATAACGTTACAAACTTGGCACACCTGTATTTGGGGAGTTTCTCCCATTTTTCTCCCAGGATCCTCTCAACCTCTGTTAGGTTGGATGGGGAGCGTTGCTGCACAGCTATTTTCAGGTCTCTCCAGAGATGTTTGATCGGGTTCAAGTCCGGGCTCTGGCTGGGCCACTCAAGGACATTCAGAGACTTGTCCTGAAACCACTCCTGCGTTGTCTTGGCTGTGTGCTTAGGGTCGTTGTCCTGTTGGAAGGTGAACCTTCGCCCCAGTCTGAGGTCCTGAGCGCTCTGGAGCAGGTTTTCATCAAGGATCTCTCTGTACTTTGCTCCATTCATCTTTCCCTCGATCCTGACTAGTCTCCCAGTCCCTGCCGCTGAAAAACATCCCCACAGCATGATGCTGCCACCACCATGCTTCACCGTAGGGATGGTGCCAGGTTTCCTCCAGATGTGACACTTGACATTCAGGCCAAAGAGTTCAATCTTGGTTTCATCCGACCAGAGAATCTTGTTTCTCATGGTCTGAGAGTCCTTTAGGTGCCTTTTGGAAAACTCCAAGCCGGCTGTCATGTGCCTTTTACTGAGGAGTGGCTTCCGCCTGCCCACTCTACCATAAAAGCCGGATTGGTGGAGTGCTGCAGAGATGGTTGTCCTTCTGGAAGGTTCTCCTATCTCCACAGAGGAACTCTGGAGTTCTGTTAAGAGTGACTATCGGGTTCTTGGTCACCTCCCTGACCAAGGCCCTTCTCCCCCGATTTCTCAGGTTGGCCAGGTGGCCAGCTCTAGGAAGAGTCTTGGTGGTTCCAAACTTCTTCCATTTAAGAATGATGGAGGCCTCTGTGTTCTTGGGGACCTTCAATGCGGCAGAAATGTTTTGGTTCCCTTCCCCAGATCTGTGCCTCGACACAATCCTGTCTCTGAACTCTACGGACAATTCCTTCAACCTCATGGCTTGGTTTTTGCTCTGACATGCACTGTTGACTGTGGGACCTTATATAGACAGGTGTGTGCCTTTCCAAATCATGTCCAATCAATTGAATTTACCACAGGTGGACTCCAATCAAGTTGTAGAAACATCTCAAGGATGATCAATGGAAACAGGATGCACCTGAACTCAATTTAGAGTCTCAAAGCAAAGGGTCTTTATAAATAAGATATTTATGGGGGGGGGTTTATAACTTAGCAAAAATATCCAAAAACCTGCTTTGCTTTGTCATTGTGGGGTATAGTGTGTAGATTGATAGGATAAGGCTGTAACGTAACAACATGTGGTCAAAGTAAAGGGGTCTGAATATGTTCCACTGTATATTCTCAAATCCCTCATGCCCTCACCTTAGTGAGTTTAAACGTTAAGCCAGAACAAACTGCCAGTTGGTCACCTTAGTGAGTTTAAACGTTAAGCCAGAACAAACTGCCAGTTGGTTACCTTAGTGAGTTTAAACGTTAAGCCAGAACAAACTGCCAGTTGGTTACCTTAGTGAGTTTAAACGTTAAGCCAGAACAAACTGCCAGTTGGTCACCTTAGTGAGTTTAAACGTTAAGCCAGAACAAACTGCCAGTTGGTCACCTTAGTGAGTTTAAACGTTAAGCCAGAACAAACTGCCAGTTGGTCACCTTAGGGAGTTTAAACGTTAAGCCAGAACAAACTGCCAGTTGGTCACCTTAGTGAGTTTAAACGTTAAGCCAGAACAAACTGCCAGTTGATCACCTTAGTGAGTTTAAACGTTAAGCCAGAACAAACTGCCAGTTGGTTACCTTAGGGAGTTTAAACGTTAAGCCAGAACAAACTGCCAGTTGGTCACCTTAGGGAGTTTAAACGTTAAGCCAGAACAAACTGCCAGTTGGTCAGTAGGATCTTAATCCCCTTGATAACAGTCACGGCTGACGTAGCGGGGTTAAACTTCAACGTGTGCGCGTCTCCTTTCGTACACCTCTCTCTGAACACGTAGACGGAGCCGTTACAGCTGGCCACCTTCCAGAGGGACGGCACACAGCTCCAGACCTCGGGGAAGCGGAGCCTGGTGAAGCTCTCCAACAGCGGGTTGTAACACACCAGGGAGTCCCCCTCCGCTACGATGAACAGCAGGTCCATGTGGGCGGCGGCGTGCATCACTCCCGCCAACGGCAGAACGTAAGGCTTCAGTTGGCACTTCTGAGTCTGTGTGTCGAAGCACTGGATGAGTCGTGACGGCTTGGTGAAGAAGTCCATGTCGTTCTCCTCCCCCCCGAGTACGTAGATGGTTCCTCCCAGGTTAACCCCCGCCGCCCCGGACACCGCCGTATCCAACTGGCTAGTCTCCGTCCACACGTTGTCCTTCACCGTGTAGTAAATGACGGCGTTGGACAGTGTGTCCTGGAGCGTCTTACCTCCCAGACTATAGACGGCATCCTGAAGAGAGACTGAGACCATGGTGTGACTGAGGCGATCTCGGGGCAGCGGGGCGCAGCGCTCCCAGTCCATGGTCTGCATGTTACACTTCCACATGCGGCGAGGGATGGACCCCCCTACCACGTAGAGGTCAGGCCCGTGTTTACAGGCTGCTGTGATCTGGTGACACAGGCTGTTCTGGCCGCTGACGCTGATGGCATCGTCCTCGTCACAGTGCAGGGAAACGGCCAGGGAGTGGGTCCTCGTCTCCTCCTTACCGATCAGGTAGATGTGCACCTTCTCACCGATCTCCTGCAAAGAGCGAGGAAATCAATAGTCACTACATGGATAACTAGAATGATATATTCTAAAATTGTAGGGGAACATGTTTTAGCTATGACCTCCGTAAAACTGGGTGCATCTCAAAAAAAAGTCCCCCCGAAAAAGTCCCCCCAATCTGATAGAAATATGAAAGAGAGACGTGCAGTGGAGTTTAGGGTTCTAGAATGAGAACACTGTACCTTGAGGTTCTCCTGGAGAACAGTGGAGAACTCTTCTCTCTCCACCTTGTTGTGGTTGATCCAGGTTTGGATGGCTGCCGTGGCGTTCTGAGAGGTTGGCACATCATCTGGAGAACGGCAACACGGGTAAGGGCCTGACAAAATGGCCGCCGTGGCATTACCCAGGCGGGTGATAAATATGGCGGTGGGGTAAGTTTTCCCCCCGTTACTGTGTAAATCAAATCAAGCAAGAAATCAATAAGTACCTTTGATGATGTCCATGAGGAGACAGAGTGGCAGGTTGAGGAACTCATCCGTCTGGTGAAGTTGGACCAGGTGGATCTTAGCACAATGTTTGGCTGCAGTATACAACTCCTGGTCACTGTGCCTGTCTGCTAGCCACATCACCTACAGCAGGAAGAAGGGAATCAACTGACACTACTTCCAAAAAGCTACTGTGTGGAACAAGATGACAAGATGGTCAGATTGACAGCAGCTACACAGATCCAGTACCTTGACTAATAGAATTCACATTTCTATCTGAGTCCTTCCTATCTACAAAGGTGACACACACATTTACTCATTACTTCAGACACCAATGATTGGCTGTATCAGGTCCAGGAAAATAGAAACTTAAGCCAATCAGCTCACCTGTAGGCAATTCTTGACATCTACGGTGCGTGACAGGAAGCGGGAGCATTCTTCAAACAGAGCAGTCAGCTGGTACATGTCAGCCATCTCATAGGTGTCCTGCAGCTCCTCCACTGTCAGCTTCACTGTCCCGTGGTAGATGTAGTCCACCAGCAGCTGGAACACTGATGCGCTGAATAGAATATAGACTTTATTGTCCCAATTGGTGAGAAACAGCTCATTGAGCAGTTTATGTGTCAAGTGCCATGTGCAAGGGCACAACGGCAGGTGATGGTACCAGGGATTAGAGGCCAGCAGCCCTACCTGACGTCCTTCAGTTGGATGCTACGTGTGTGAGCCTCTCTCAGGTTGGATGTGAACATGGATCTAAAGAAGCTGCTCTGGGCTGACAGTACCAGGCGGTGCAGTTTAAAATCCCTCCCCTCCACCTTCACCGTCACGTCAGCAAACAGGCCGTCCTGAAGACACAGGGATATAAGATGAAGGAACCGCCGATGTCATCATACCCCCGAAACTAATGCTGCACTGGGAGACAGACTTCAAATGAATGGAGCGTATCTCAATTCATCTTTCCTTGATTACTCGCATCCTCTCTCCTTGCCTCCTCCTCAAAACCCCATTGGAGATGAAGGCCTGAGGGGAGGGAACCTTCACCTCTAATAAGGTTTGAGGAGACGAGGAGATAGGATGCGAGGAATCAGAGAAAGGTGAATTGAGATTCCTTACCTGCAGACATAGGTCCATGATGCTTTGCACCACGCGGCTGGAGTGGGAGCGGTCTGTAAAAGTGTAACCTAGGAAGTAGTTCTCCTCTGCCACCAATGAGCCTGCTCCTACACTCTGTCCCCCGAACCTGGCCTCACCTGACTCCATCTCACCAGCTAGCAGGGTTAGGCTACATGAGAACCATCGACAACCACAACAGTTAGTGCGTATCGTTAGAAACACTGCCGGTTAAGACAAAAAAAAACAACTAAAAAACAGACTATAGACTTTACGAATCTGCAGAGATTTAAAACATGCTGGTTCGTGTTTCTATGCGAACTGAAATCACACTGGTTTTAACTGGACTAACGTTACGTATTGTTTTAACAAAAGACCCCAGTGGTTTCAGAATCACACTGGTTTTAACTGGACTAACGTTACGTATTGTTTTAACAAAAGACCCCAGTGGTTTCAGAATCACACTGGTTTTAACTGGACTAACGTTACGTATTGTTTTAATAAAAGACCCCCCAGTGGTTTCAGAATCACACTGGTTTTAACTGGACTAACGTTACGTATTGTTTTAATAAAAGACCCCCCAGTGGTTTCAGAATCACACTGGTTTTAACTGGACTAACGTTACGTATTGTTTTGGTTTACGAAACCCGAAAAATAGATAATGCTCATTCATTGACTGTCAGTAAAAGTTAGTTACTGTAGCTAGCGACGCAACCAAACGTTACAAATCCTTGCAGCGCCACTATTCTGACACCAATCACGCCGAGTTGTTTAACTAACAGTTTAATCAGTATCAGATTATGGTTTAAGATATCCTTTATTGGCTAGTAAATCTTTTCAGCCTACCTTTGCTCCACTATCTGATCTATTTCATCACACGGAAGACGGAGAAATATTCACCGGAAGTAAACAAACCTTTTTCTCTGGCCAGCTGACGCTGATGCCAGCGGTAGATGCTGCCACCGTGTGGCGGAGATATGTTACAACAGTCTACTTCATTTTGTGTGTGTGTAAATCACAGGTCTCCAATCCTGGTCCTGGGGTACACAGGGTGTGCCCGAACTTTGTTTAACTACAACACACTCAGTCATAGGCTAAGTGATGACCGTAGTTGAATAGTTGAATCGGGTGTGTAGGCCTACTAACGTGATGGAACATAAGCCTGCACACCCAGTAGGCCCCTTGGAACCAGGAATGAACAACACGAGTAAGTCTGTAAACGTATGAGCCAACTGGCCCTCAATGCTTTTTTCCTAGGTGGAAGAATGTACGGCATTCTAGCCTAGACTCGTGGCTATCGGACTGAGTTTTTTTTAAATATTATTGAAGAGTAGCAAAGGATAGAGGGAGACAGTGAAATCATCATGCCATCAGAGTTATACAGTCATAAAAGAGAGATGGTGACAAGACACCGACTAAGAGTTCTCATATGGGTCGCCGTAGCGACTTTGTGGTGTCAAGATCTTTTAGAAGGTGAGTTATAATTGTTTTAAAACTAACTTGGAAGGAAAGATATGTTGTGTTTTTGAATGCAATGCATTCATAAATTGATAGAAAATAGTTGATTAAAAGTCATTAAAGTTGTATTGGATTGAATATCAAGATTTACATTTGCATGTAATTGAATACCACAACAGGTTCTAAGTGGAGGTTGAGTTAAATTAAGTCCTATATTTCCGAGAGTAACATTATTCATTTTTATCATGAAAATAACAACTCTTTCTCTCTCTCTCTCAGATGTGTCCGGTGCCGTATATGGCGCTCATCCTTCCCAGGGCTTGGGCCAATCTATCAGCGATGCAAATCTGATGTTTGAGGTTGGAGTTACACTTCTATTAGCCTGGTCCCAGATCAGTTAGTGCGGTCTTGTTGACAATTACCATCAAAGTCAGCAAGAAAGAACAAACAGATCTGGGACCAGGCTACATGTATATGAGCATATTGTATTTTCTCTTGAGTAGTTTCTGTTTTGCCCCACCATCTGTTTCCTCAACTTCTTTATTGTACATATGTTATTACACTACATGACCAAAAGTATGTGGACACCTGCTCATCTATCTCATTCCAGAATCATGGGAATTAACATGTAGTTGGACCCCCCCTTTGCTGCTATAACAGCCTCCACTCTTCTGGGAAGTCATTAATATGGAGTTGGTCCCCCCCTTTGCTGTAATAACAGCCTCCACTCTTCTGGGAAGGCATTAATATGGAGTTGGTCCCTCTTTGCTGCTATAACAGCCTCCACTCTTCTGGGAAGTCATTAATATGGAGTTGGTCCCCCCCTTTGCTGCTATAACAGCCTCCACTCTTCTGGGAAGGCTTTCCACTAGATGTTGGAACATTGCTGCTATAACAGCCTCCACTCTTCTGGGAAGGCTTTCCACTAGATGTTGGAACATTGCTGCTGTAACAGCCTCCACTCTTCTGGGAAGGCTTTCCACTAGATGTTGGAACATTGCAGCTATAACATCCTCCACTCTTCTGGGAAGGCTTTCCACTAGATGTTGGAACATTGCAGCTATAACAGCCTCCACTCTTCTGGGAAGGCTTTCCACTAGATGTTGGAACATTGCTGCTATAACAGCCTCCACTCTTCTGGGAAGGATTTCCACTAGATGTTGGAACATTGCTGCTATAACAGCCTCCACTCTTCTGGGAAGGATTTCCACTAGATGTTGGAACATTGCTGCAGGGACTAGCTTCCATTCAGCAACAAGAGCATTAGCAAGGTCAGGCACTGATGTTGGGCAATTAGGCCTGGCTCGCAGTCAGCGTTCCTATTTATCCCAAAGGTGTTCGGTGGGGTTGAGGTCAGGGCTCTGTGCATGCCAGTCAAGGTCTTCCACACTGATCTCGATAAACCATTTTTGTATGGACCTCGCATTGTGCATAGGGGCATTGTCATGCGGAAACAGGAAAGGGCTTTCCCCAAACTGTTGCCACAAAGTTGGAAGCACATAATCATCTAGAATGTCATTGTATGTTGTAGCATTAAGATTTCCCTTTACTGGAACTAAGGGGCCTAGCCTGAACCTCCTCCCAACAAACTTTACAGTTGGCACTATGCATTCCAGCAGGTAACGTTCTCCTGGCATCCGCCAAACCCAGATTCGTCTGTCGGACTGCCAGATGGTGAAGCGTGATTCATTACTCTAGAGAAAGCATTTCCACTGCGCCAGTGTCCAATGGCGGCAAGCTTTACACCACTCCAACCGACGATTGGCATTGCGCATGGTGATCTTAGGCTTGTGCGCGGCTGCTCGGCCATAGAAACCCATTTCATGAAGCTCCCGATGAACAGTGATTGTGCTGACGTTGCTTCCAAAGGCAGTTTGGAACTTGGTAGTGAGAGTTGCAACCGAGGACAGACGATTTTTACGGACACATTTTTATGCACTAAACGCTTCAGTACTCAACGTTCCCGTTCTGTGAGCTTGTGTGGCCTACCACTTCGCGGCTGAGCCGTTGTTGCTCCCAGACGTTTCCACTTCACAATAACAACACATACAGTTGACCGGGGCAGCTCTAGCAGGCCAGAAATTTGGCAAACTAACTTGTTGTAAAGATGGCATCCTATGACGGTGCCATATTGAAAGTCACTGAACTCTTCAGTAAGGCCATTCTACTACCAATGTTTGTCTATGGAGATTGCATGGCTGTGTGCTCGATTTTATACACTTGTCAGCAACGGATGTGGCTGAAAAAGCCGAATTCACTAATTTGAAGGGTTGTCCACATACTTTTCTATATATAGTGTATCTACCCACATTTGATTCTTACCTCTCCATACAGTTCTTGTTGGGTGGAGTAGAGATCGACAAAGACAACAACATCGCCCTGCTGGACATGGAGATGGCATCTATGAGGCAGGGACGAGCTTTCCTGGCTCACATCAACGACAACATCCCCAAGACGCTCTCTTCTATGGAGCAGATGGTGAAGGACCTGGAGGACCAGAGAGGGCCTCTCCCTCTCTCCCAACCCCGCTTTGAGAGCCTCATCCTGGGCATGGTCTACTCTGCTCACCAGGCCAAGCTCCAGGAGAGAGAGGAGGTCCAGGAGAAATGGGGAGAGGTGCTGATACGTCTGGCTAATATTACAGTCAACGAGCTGCGTAGACCGGAGACCATCACAAAATTCACTTAGATTAGGATACAGACTGTTCATTAGCCTTGTCCCAAGCGTGTAATTATCTTTTTAATACAGTATACAAAAAGATATATACAGTACCAGTCAAAAGTTTGGACACACCTACTCATTCAAGGGTTTTTCTTTATTTTTACTATTTTCTACATTATAGAATAATAGTGAAGACATCAAAACTATGAAATAACACATCATGTAATAACCAAAAAAAGTGTTAAACAAATCAAAATATATTTTAAATTCTTCAAAGTAGCCACTGTTTGCCTTGATGACAGCTTTGAACACTCTTGGCATTCTCTCAACCAGCTTCATGAGGTAGTCACCTGGAATGCATTTCAATTAACAGGTGTGCCTTGTTAAAAGTTATTTTGTGGAATTTATTTCCTTAATGCGTTTGAGCCAATCAGTTGTGTTGTGACAAGGTAGGGTATACAGAAGATAGCCCTATTTGGTAAAAGACCAAGTCCATATTATGGCAAGAACAACTCAAATAAGCAAAGAGAAACGACAGTCCATCATTACTTTAAGACATGAAGGTCAGTCAATCCAGAACATTTCAAGAAATGTGAAAGTTTCTTCAAGTGCAGTCACAAAAACCATCAAGCATTATGATAAAACTGGCTCTCATGAGGACCGCCACAGGAAAGGAAGACCCAGAATTACCTCTGCAATTAATTGCACCTCAGATTGCACCTCAGATTGCAGCCCAAATAAATGCTTCACAGAGTTCAAGTAACAGACACATCTCAACATCATCTGTTCAGATGAGACTGCATGAATCAGGCCTTTATGATCGAATTGCTGCAAAGAAACCACTTCTAAAGGACACCAATAAGAAGAAGAGACTTGCTTGGGCCAAGGAACACGAGTAATGGACATTAGACTGGTGGGAATCTGACCTTTGGTATGATGAGTCCAAATTAGAGATTTTTGGTTCCAACCGCCGTGTCTTTGTGAGATGCAGAGTAGGTGAATGGATGATCTCCACATGTGTGGTTCCCACCGTGAAGCATGGAGGAGGAGGTGTGATGGTGTGGTTCCCACCGTGAAGCATGGAGGAGGAGGTGTGATGGTGTGGGGGTGCTTTGCTGGTGACACTGTCAGTCATTTATTTAGAATTCAAGGCATCCCATCTGGGTTGTGCTTAGTGGGACTATCATTTGTTTTTTAACAGGACAATGACCCAAAACACACCTCCAGGCTGTGTAAGGGCTATCTGACCAAGAAGGAGAGTGATGGAGTGCTGCATCAGATGACCTGGCCTCCACAATCACCCAACC
This sequence comes from Salvelinus fontinalis, assembly GCF_029448725.1. NCBI lineage: Eukaryota > Metazoa > Chordata > Actinopteri > Salmoniformes > Salmonidae > Salvelinus > Salvelinus fontinalis. The sequence goes on from NC_074673.1 coordinate 1,548,920, forward strand.
TCAACCCAATTGAGATGGTTTGGGATGAGTTGGACCGCAGAGTGAAGGAAAAGCAGCCAACAAGTGCTCAGCATATGTGGGAACCCCTTCAAGACTGTTGGAAAAGCGTTCCAGGTGAAGCTGGTTGAGAGAATGCCAAGAGTGTGCAAAGCTGTCATCAAGGCAAAGGGTGGCTACTTTGAAGAATCTCAAATATAAAATATATTTTGATTTGTTTAACACTTTTTTGGTTACTACATGATTCCATATGTGTTATTTCATAGTGTTGATGTCTTCACTATTATTCTACAATGTAGAAAATAGTAAAAATAAAGAAAACCCTTTGAATGAGTAGGTGTGTCCAAACTTTGGACTGGTACTGTATATATTTGTTTAAACCAATTATCATCAGCAACAGAGGTATACAGAACACCTGAAACACAACCAATACTTTGAAACACAGTGATCAACATTGGAAGACATATTTCAAACATTTGTGGGTTTCTATCTATTGTGGTGTCAATCATGATTGTCCATGTTTATTTCTATTCCAGCATTTGCTTTGTTTGTCAATGGAAGTTTTGAATAAAAAAAAACATGGTTCGAACAACTAAAATATAATAATTCATATCAAATCAAACTTTATTTGTCACATGCGCCGAATACAACAAGTGTAGACCTTACTGTGAAATGCTTACTTACAAGCCCTTAAACAGTGCAGCTCAAAAATAGTTTAAAAAAAAATATTTACCAAATAAACTAAAGTAAAAGAATTATAAAAAGTAACACAATAATATAACAATAACAAGGCCTAATAACACCTATATACAGGGTATTACGGTACAGAGTCAATGTGGAGGCTATATACAGGGTATTACGGTAGAGAGTCAATGTGGAGGCTATATACACGGGGTACCGGTACAGAGTCAATGTGGAGGCTATATACAGGGTGTTACGGTACTGAGTCAATGTGGAGGCTATATACAGGGTGTTACGGTACAGAGTCAATGTGGAGGCTATATACAGGGGGTACCGGTACAGAGTCAGTGTGGAGGCTATATACAAGGGGTACAGGTTAGAGGTCATTTGTACATGTAGGTAGGGGTGAGGGGACTGATAGATATAGATAATAAACAGCGAGTAACAGCAGTGGTGGTCTGCTTGAAACATGTAGGTATTACAGACTCAGTCAGGGAGAGGTTGAAAATGTCAGTGAAGACACTTGACAGTTGGTCAGCGCATGCTTTGAGTACACGTCCTGGTAATCCATCTGGCTTTGTGAATGTTGATCTGTTCAAAGGTCTTGCTCACATCGGCAACTGAGAGCGTTATCACAAAGTCATCCAGAACAGCTGGTGCTCTCGTGCATGCTTCAGTGTTGCTTGCCTTGAAGCGAGCATAAAAGGCATTTAGCTCCTCTGGTAGGCTTGCGTCACTGGGCAGCTCGTATCTGGGTTTCCCTTGGTAGTCCGTAATAGTTTTCAAGCCCTACCACATCCGACGAGCGTCAGAGCCGGTGTAGTAGGATTCAATCTTAATCCTGTATTGACGCTTTGCTTGGTTCATGGTTCATCTGAGGACATAGCGGGATTTCTTATAAGTGTCCGCATTAGTGTCCCGCTCCTTGAAAGCAGCAGCTCTAGCCTTTAGCTCGATGTGGATGTTGCCTATACAACATTTACAAAAGGAATATTAATACAACATGTCACGGACATACAGTTGAAGTCAGAAGTTTACATACACCTTAGCCAAATACATTTAAACTCCGTTGTTCCACAATTCCTGACATTTAATCAGAGTAAAAATTTCCTGTCTTAGGTCATTTAGGATCACCACTTTATTTTAAGAATGTGAAATGTCAGAATAATAGTAAAGAGAATTATTTATTTCAGCTTTTATTTCTTTCCTCACATTCCCAGTGGGTCAGAAGTTTACATACACTCAATTAGTATTTGGTAGAATTGCCTTTAAATTGTTTAACTTGGGTCAAACATTTTGGGTAGCCTTCTACAAGCTTCCCACAATAAGTTGGGTGAATTTTGGCCCATTCCTCCTGACAGAGCTGGTGTAACTGAGTCAGGTTTGTAGGCCTCCTTGCTCGCACACGCTTTTTCAGTTCTGCCCATACATTTTCTATATGATTGTGATGGCCACTCCAATACCTTGACTTTGTTGTCCTTAAGCCATTTTGCCACAACTTTGGAAGTATGCTTGGGGACCATTGTCCTTTTGGAAGACCCATTTGCGACCAAGCTTTAACTTCCTGACTGATGTCTTGAGATGTTGCTTCAATATATCCACCAAATGTTCCTCCCTCATGATGCCATCTATTTTGGGAAGTGCCCCAGTCCCTCCTGCAGCAAAGCACCCCCACAACATGATGCTGCCACCCCCGTGCTTCACGGTTGGGATGGTGTTCTTCCGCTTGCAAGCCTCTCCCTTTTTCCTTCAAACATAACGATGGTCATTATGACCTAACAGTTATATACACTGCTCAAAAAAATAAATGGAACACTTAAACAACACAATGTAACTCCAAGTCAATCACACTTCTGTGAAATCAAACTGTCCACTTAGGAAGCAACACTGATTGACAATAAATTTCACATGCTGTTGTGCAAATGGAATAGACAAAAGGTGGAGATTATAGGCAATTAGCAAGACACCCCCAATAAAGGAGTGATTCTGCAGGTGGTGACCACAGACCACTTCTCAGTTCCTATGCTTCCTGGCTGATGTTTTGGTCACATTTGAATGCTGGCGGTGCTCTCACTCTAGTGGTAGCATGAGACGTAGTCTACAACCCACACAAGTGGCTCAGGTAGTGCAGCTCATCCAGGATGGCACATCAATGCGAGCTGTGGCAAGAAGGTTTGCTGTGTCTGTCAGCGTAGTGTCCAGAGCATGGAGGCGCTACCAGGAGACAGGCCAGTACATCAGGAGACGTGGAGGAGGCCGTAGGAGGGCAACAACCCAGCAGCAGGACCGCTACCTCCGCCTTTGTGCAAGGAGGAGCACTGCCAGAGCCCTGCAAAATGACCTCCAGCAGGCCACAAATGTGCATGTCAATTTGCCGCATCAGAGGCAGTAGTGATGACCAGGGATGAATTGAACCATTTTCCTATCCTGTTAAGCATTCCATACATTCCAAATGTAATGAGTACTTTTGGGTGTCAGGGAATGGAGTAAAAAGTACAATATTTTCTTTAGGAATGTAGTGAAGTAAAAGTTGTCAAAAATATAAATAGTAAAATAAAGTACAGATACCCAGAAAAAACGACTTAAGTAGTACTTTTAAAGTATTTTTACTTAAGTACTTTCCACCACTGAAAATTAGACCTTTCCAATTAATTTGTGACTGATGAAATGGACTTATCTCAACACGAATACAAAACATACACACTTTTTGGTAACTATCACTTTAATATAGGAACAAAATTGGAATCAACCACACGGATCGACATAGTTTATTAAACTCACATTTACTGTAGCTAGATTGCACAACAACAAACGACAAGGGTAGGGGGCAAGGGCAGACAGCCAGACTGGCTATGTAATCTGTGTTCTTCAAATTACTTTAAAACACATTACCATATTTTTTGAGCTCCTTGTTCTTCGTTTTTTGGCAATTACCATGCATCCACCACACGTGTTTAGTACCTTCTCTGTGAGTTACACCTTCTACCCAGTAGGCGGCAGTGTTGTATAAATGGCTTTTATTTGGAAGTTCCGCACTTTTTTCGTTTACCAGAAATAGTTGGGAGGAACTTCCGTTGGTTCAGTCTCCGCTGATTGGTTGAATTTGAAAAATATTTAGTCCGCGAGGTGAGTGGAGGGAACGTTCGAACTGGAGGAGCAGGAAGCGAGAAGGACGAGTTGAAGGAAAATCAAACGATAACAATTCACCATGATACGACCTACGTGAGTAGAAATGTTACGATTTCAATAAAAAATGATTTATTATTAAAGTTATTTGCAAATAACCAATATCTTTAGCCAGCTAGTTTCGTAATCTAACGTCGTCCAGTTGTCGTTAGTTTGCTAATTCTAGCCAACTAGGTCAACTAAGGCTAAATTGGCTAGTCGCTAACTCGCTAACATGGTTACCTGTTTTGGGGTTTTCATTTGATTGTTTAGGAAGCCTAAAACCCCCCGTAGACCTGCTCCGAAGAAGCCATCCAGCAACCAGAAAGATCCAGTTGGTGTAAGTAAACGACAGAACATTCCTTACTAACTAGTCAGCACATTTTGAAAAATGTATCTGCCACTGATTTAAACTCTGATTGGGTTCATGATTTCCTCAATTCTCTTGCATGGCAACAATAACTTAACTTTTAATCCATTTGCAAACATAGTTATATATATGAGTTACTCAAGTTCTATGATAAAGCTACAGCAGAGCCACATTCATGTATTGTATATCTGGAGACAGGTGGGTTGGGGACCTGATCTGGCTTCATCATCACATTGAACTTGTGTCCATGGAATTAATCTAATTAGCAAATTGGCTAGCTATATGATTCAGCCACCTTAAGCCAATGAAAACCATGTCTGTAAGTGTTGGATAAAGTGTGTCCCAAATGGCAACCAATTAGCAACATAGTGCACTCCTTTTGACCAGAGCCCTATGCTTCCTGGTCAAAACAAGTGTACTATATAGGTCAGAATTAGTGCACTAAATAGGGAATATGTTGCTATTTGGATATCAGACATTATGCACTACTAGAGAAAGAGTTGGGGGACCTCAGGCCACTCCCACAGGACCAGTCTGAGGTTCATCACATTGTGTTAGCTGTAGTTATTGTATTGTTTTGGTGTTGTCTCAGGTTTACTGTCGTGTGAGACCTCTTGGAGTGGAGGATGAGGAGTGTTGTATTGAGGTGATCAGCAACACCACCATCCAGCTACACGCTCCTGACGGACTCAAAGCCAACAGGAATGGAGAGTTCAAGGAGGTATGTGTCTGTCTGTGAAACCTCTGTGTGTCTGTCTGTGAAACCTCTGTGTGTCTGTCTGTGAAACCTCTGTGTGTCTGTCTGTGAAACCTCTGTGTGTCTGTCTGTGAAACCTCTGTGTGTCTGTCTGTGAAACCTCTGTGTGTCTGTCTGTGAAACCTCTGTGTGTCTGTCTGTGAAACCTCTGTGTGTCTGTCTGTGAAACCTCTGTGTGTCTGTCTGTGAAACCTCTGTTTTTTCCTCTGCTGCTGAAGAAGAAGAAACTGAAAAGCATGAGTTGACAGACACCCTAAGAATGTAGGAGTGCTGATTAACCCTTTACACCCGTACCCATATACGGGTTGTACATGGCATATTTGGGCACTGATTAACCCTTTACACCCTTACCCATATACGGGTTGTACATGGCATATTTGGGCACTGATTAACCCTTTACACCCTTACCCATATACGGGTTGTACATGGTATATTTGGGCACTGGTTAACCCTTTACACCCTTACCCATATACGGGTTGTACATGGCATATTTGGGCACTGATTAACCCTTACCCATATACGGGTTGTACATGGCATATTTGGGCACTGATTAACCCTTACCCATATACGGGTTGTACATGGCATATTTGGGCACTGATTAACCCTTACCCATATACGGGTTGTACATGGCATATTTGGGCGCTGATTAATGCTTAAATTGGAATACAGTGGCTGTACAGTAACATGCTATGCATGACGACAGAGCTCTGGCTCTGCGCTTCAGGTCGCTGTCACTTTAATCATGTTTACATACTGCTCGTCCTAATATTAAATTATTTATTAATTTCATTTTACTTTTAGGTGTGTGTGTATTGTTATGAATTGTTAGATAGGAACACAAGCATTTCTCTACACCCGCAATAACATCTGCTAAATATGTGTATGTTGGCAAAATAATTAGATTTGTACTTGTTTTGTCTGACAGCCGTCCCATCCCTCCTGCTAATTTAGCAACTTTAGCAAAATGTTTTGTTGTCTGAGGGAAATGCTGGAAAATTAAGAAGACTTTATGTATTTTGAAAGATGAGACGTTGAGGAATATAATAAATACTGCTTTGATGTCAAACAGCGGCCGCGGCCCACACACCTGAAGGACTCCTTTCTATGCACACCACAATTATCACTTTCCCTCAATTTCATTGTGAAAGACAACACTAAGATCATAATTCAGCTAGTCATATTGGCAATATAACATGCTTTCAAATGATTCCTACCTGACCCAGATTGAGTTTATAATAGACCGTTTTGGGATTGTGTAAAAAAAAAAAGGGGGGGTGATGGTGGAGATGCAGGGTTGTGTTGTAAACAAAACTACGTATGTGCTTCTTCTGGTTCCTCATCTGCACAGCTAAGTTGAAGACTCTTCTTTGAGTCATAAAGGTGCATTGAAATGACTTGGGAACTGTGCACACTAACGAAGTTCTACCATTGTTATGCATTTCAATGATCAACAACCAACTTGACCCGAGCTTGACGGTTTTTGCACACCTGGATTGCATATATTGTACAACCCAAGTGTGCAAAGCTCTTCGAGATTTACCCAGAAAGACTCTCAGCTGTAATCGCTGCCAAAGGTGATTCTAGCATGTATTGACTCAGGGGTGTGAATACTTATGTAAATGAGTTTTCTGTATTTAATTTTCAATGTATTTATAAAATATTCTCAACATGTTTTCACTTTGTCATCATGGAGTTTTGTGTGGAAAAAATATATTTAGTCCAGTTTGATTTCAGGCTGTAATACAACAAAATATGGAATAAGTCAAGGGGTACGAATACTTTCTGCAGACACTGTTACCCTGTTTTTCATGTCTGTCATTGACGCTTAACAAGGTGCTGTATGTGTAGTGGGATCAGACAGAAGGCTATCGGCCAAATCTCTGACATCCACTTTGCTTTGACAGACGCAGTACTCCTTCAAGAAGGTGTTCTGCATCAAGACGTCCCAGATGGAATTGTTTCAGGATGTTGCCAAGCCTCTCGTTGATGACCTCATTCACAGTAAAAATGGTAAGGGGAAAACCCGTTTCATCTTCTGTTCTGTTGCCAACAGCGGGTCATCTGTGATCAGAACCACTCTTCAGCTGCTGTTTGACAGGAACATAAACAGGCCCCTGCAGTTTTATACAGTGGAGTGTTATTACAAGGTCAGGGTCAATAAAACCTGAGGGTGCATTCAAGTGTGTCTGTATTTCTCTCTCGTTCACGACTTGACTTGTACGTTAATGGAGGTGAACTGCGTACAAGAGTTCTAGACGGATTGTTTAGCAACAAAACCTCAACTATGGTAAAATAACAGACTGGGTTGGCTGAGATTGACAACATGTAAACTATAATTTGTCTCCAATGTTTATTGAAAACAAATACATTTGCACAATGAGCACTTGTCTCAGTACATCGTTATAGTTGTTGGTTATCTAGATAGATCATTTTAGCCATATTAGCATAGACATGACATCAGTCAACACCTCAAAACAAGACATGGTATCAACAACGAGATGAAATGAGCTACCTAGGATTCTCCACATGGCAGCTTGTTGTCATTGTTGCTAGCTGTCTGGCCATCCAGAACCGTAACAACACATGGCAGCTTGTTGTCATTGTTGCTAGCTGTCTGGCCATCCAGAACCGTAACAACACATGGCAGCTTGTTGTCATTGTTGCTAGCTGTCTGGCCATCCAGAACCGTAACAACACATGGCAGCTTGTTGTCATTGTTGCTAGCTGTCTGGCCATCCAGAACCGTAACAACACATGGCAGCTTGTTGTCATTGTTGCTAGCTGTCTGGCCATCCAGAACCGTAACAACACATGGCAGCTTGTTGTCATTGTTGCTAGCTGTCTGGCCATCCAGAACCGTAACAACACATGGCAGCTTGTTGTCATTGTTGCTAGCTGTCTGGCCATCCAGAACCGTAACAACACATGGCAGCTTGTTGTCATTGTCGCTAGCTGTCTGGCCATCCAGAACCGTAACAACACATGGCAGCTTGTTGTCATTGTCGCTAGCTGTCTGGCCATCCAGAATCGTAACAACACATGGCAGCTTGTTGTCATTGTTGCTAGCTGTCTGGCCATCCAGAACCGTAACAACACATGGCAGCTTGTTGTCATTGTTGCTAGCTGTCTGGCCATCCAGAACCGTAATAACACATGGCAGCTTGTTGTCATTGTTGCTAGCTGTCTGGCCATCCAGAACCGTAATAACCCACTGACTTCTGCCCCATTTTGAAGAGTACTCATTGTTTTTGTGATGTTGTCAGCTAACCTGTCTATACACTTGGAACTAAACCGGAGGAAACGGGGAAGGACTACCTGAAGTTGTCCATTTTTAATAAAAACTTGTTTTCCTTCGCAAAACGTTTTGCTACGGTGTGCACTAATGTATGTACGACCCTGGAATGTCTTGCCGTCTCGTGTTGCATGTCTGTTAATCAGGATGTCTATTATTTTCCTCCTCCAGGTCTGCTGTTTACCTATGGGGTGACGGGCAGTGGGAAGACCTTCACTATGACTGGGGCTCCAGGACAGGGGGGGCTCTTGCCCCGCTCCCTAGACATGATCTTCAACAGCATCGGCCCTTACCAGGCCAAACGATTCGTAAGAGAAATAAGAAACATTTTGATTTTTATTTATGTTTTCGTCTTCAAAGCTGGTCTAAAGTCTATAATACATACCATGTGTTTTTAAATGATCTCGAGACTTTGGTTAGAGAAATCTCCCAGCTTGGATCCATATCGAATGGGACAGACTGGTGCTATTTAATTCCACTGTGATGTGCAGGTGTTAAAGACCGACGATAAGAATGGTGTGGAGGTCCAGACTCAGGTGGATGCTCTGTTGGAGCGCCAGAAGAGGGAAAACCAGCCAACGGTTGTCCCTAAAACACCCTCCAGGTGAGGTTATAACGAGGAAGCCTGAAACTCAATCTGTCTTTATAGCAATGATCCTCAAACATATTTTCCCTGTGTGATTGTAATACTGTATGTCAATGGAATGTGTTTAATTTAGGGCCCTATATATAAAAAAAATGTTGCGCTGTGGAGAATGTGGACAGAATCACGGAATCAAGACATTAAAACATCATTAAACAATATTCAAATGTTTTGAACTTAGTAGGGAATCAACTAAATGTATTGAAAATGAATTAATTTGTCCAAGTTGATCATAAGACATGAGCAGAACGCATCAGTGATTCATATTTCCTGCAACTTTCAACTATGTAGCCGTTAGCGATCATGCTAATGAAAAGTCTTCTGGTAGATGGAAAAGCTTTTCCAAAAACACAGGTGATTTTTGCTTACGAATAACCTAAAGAAAAACAGTGTGGACACGTAAACAGAAACAAATGTATTTTATAGGAATTCAATCATATAGAATCGCAATACACACATTGTATCGGCACCTAAGTGTGGCGATAATATCGTATCATGAGGTCAACTGGCAATTCCCAGCCCTATGTAATACTAAGGGATTCAAGTGACCACCTGCCCAATGTGGGTAGGTTTAGGTATTGGCAGGTGAGAATGTCTATTTCACCAGCCACGTTGGCAGGTAGTCAATTTGCAGGGCTCTACAGTATAAGCATTTTGTATTTTTATTTTATTTTACTAGGCAAGTCAGTTAACAGATCTTATTCCCTGTGACGGCCAAACAACGGACGACGCTGGGCCAATTGTGCGCCCGCCCTATGGGACTCGCTATCATGGCCAGATGTGATACAGCCTAGATTCGAACCAGGGGCTGTAGTGAGATGCATTGCCTTAGACCGCTGCGCCATTCGGGAGCCCAACATTAAGCATTATATTTTCATATTATAAACTGGGTAGTTCAAGCCATGAATGCTGATTGGCTGACAGACATGGTATATCAGACTGTATACCATGAATGAAATTATGGCAAAAAAATATCACAGTGGCTGGTAGATTTTGACTGGTTAAATATCACAGTGACTGGTAGATTCTGACTGGTTAAATATCACAGTGGCTGGTAGATTCTGACTGGTTAAATATCACAGTGGCTGGTAGATTTTGACTGGTAAATATCACAGTGACTGGTTAAATATCACAGTGGCTGGTAGATTTTGACTGGTTAAATATCACAGTGGTTGGTTAAATATCACAGTGGCTGGTAGATTTTGACTGGTTAAATATCACAGTGACTGGTTAAATATCACAGTGGCTGGTGGGTTTTGACTGGTTAAATATCACAGTGACTGGTTAAATATCACAGTGGCTGGTAGATTTTGACTGGTTAAATATCACAGTGACTGGTTAAATATCACAGTGACTGGTTAAATATCACAGTGGCTGGTAGATTTTGACTGTTTAAATATCACAGTGACTGGTAGATTCTGACTGGTTAAATATCACAGTGGCTGGTAGATTTTGACTGGTAAATATCACAGTGACTGGTAGATTTTGACTGGTTAAATATCACAGTGGCTGGTAGATTTTGACTGGTTAAATATCACAGTGACTGGTTAAATATCACAGTGACTGGTTAAATATCACAGTGGTTGGTTAAATATCACAGTGGCTGGTAGATTTTGACTGGTTAAATATCACAGTGGCTGGTTAAATATCACAGTGGCTGGTAGATTTTGACTGGTTAAATATCACAGTGACTGGTTAAATATCACAGTGACTGGTTAAATATCACAGTGACTGGTTAAATATCACAGTGACTAGTTAAATGTCACAGTGGCTGGTAGATTTTGACTGGTTAAATATCACAGTGACTGGTAGATTTTGACTGGTTAAATATCACAGTGACTGGTTAAATATCACAGTGACTGGTTAAATATCACAGTGACTGGTTAAATATCACAGTGACTGGTTAAATATCACAGTGGCTGGTAGATTTTGACTGGTTAAATATCACAGTGGCTGGTAGATTTTGACTGGTTAAATATCACAGTGGCTGGTAGATTTTGACTGGTTAAATATCACAGTGACTGGTTAAATATTACAGTGACTGGTAGATTTTGACTGGTTAAATATCACAGTGACTGGTAGATTTTGACTGGTTAAATATCACAGTGACTGGTAGATTCTGACTGGTTAAATATCACAGTGACTAGTTAAATATCACAGTGACTGGTTAAATATCACAGTGACTGGTTAAATATCACAGTGACTGGTTAAATATCACAGTGGCTGGTGGATTCTGACTGTTTAAATATCACAGTGACTGGTTAAATATCACGGTGACTGGTTAAATATCACGGTGACTGGTAGATTTTGACTGGTTAAATATCACAGTGGCTGGTTAAATATCACAGTGACTGGTAGATTTTGACTGGTTAAATATCACAGTGGCTGGTAGATTTTGACTGGTTAAATATCACGGTGACTGGTTAAATATCACGGTGACTGGTAGATTTTGACTGGTTAAATATCACAGTGGCTGGTTAAATATCACGGTGACTGGTAGATTTTGACTGGTTAAATATCACAGTGGCTGGTAGATTTTGACTGGTTAAATATCACGGTGACTGGTTAAATATCACAGTGGCTGGTAGATTTTGACTGGTTAAATATCACAGTGACTGGTAGATTTTGACTGGTTAAATATCACAGTGGCTGGTTAAATATCACAGTGGCTGGTTAAATATCACGGTGACTGGTAGATTTTGACTGGTTAAATATCACAGTGGCTGGTAGATTTTGACTGGTTAAATATCACAGTGGCTGGTGGGTTTTGACTGGTTAAATATCACAGTGACTGGTTAAATATCACAGTGGCTGGTTAAATATCACAGTGGCTGGTAGATTTTGACTGGTTAAATATCACAGTGGCTGGTGGGTTTTGACTGGTTAAATATCACAGTGACTGGTTAAATATCACAGTGGCTGGTAGATTTTGACTGGTTAAATATCACAGTGGCTGGTAGATTTTGACTGGTTAAATATCACAGTGGCTGGTAGATTTTGACTGGTTAAATATCACAGTGGCTGGTAGATTTTGACTGGTTAAATATCACAGTGGCTGGTAGATTTTGACTGGTTAAATATCACAGTGGCTGGTAGATTTTGACTGGTTAAATATCACAGTGGCTGGTAGATTTTGACTGGTTAAATATCACAGTGGCTGGTAGATTTTGACTGGTTAAATATCACAGTGGCTGGTAGATTTTGACTGGTTAAATATCACAGTGACTGGTTAAATATCACAGTGACTAGTTAAATATCACAGTGGCTGGTGGATTTTGACTGGTTAAATATCACAGTGACTGGTTAAATATCACAGTGACTGGTTAAATATCACAGTGGCTGGTTAAATATCACAGTGACTGGTTAAATATCACAGTGGCTGGTAGATTCTGACTGGTTAAATATCACAGTGACTGGTTAAATATCACAGTGGCTGGTAGATTTTGACTGGTTAAATATCACGGTGGCTGGTTAAATATCACAGTGGCTGGTTAAATATCACAGTGGCTGGTAGATTTTGACTGGTTAAATATCACGGTGGCTGGTTAAATATCACAGTGGCTGGTTAAATATCACAGTGGCTGGTTAAATATCACAGTGGCTGGTAGATTTTGACTGGTTAAATATCACAGTGGCTGGTAGATTTTGACTGGTTAAATATCACAGTGGCTGGTAGATTCTGACTGGTTAAATATCACAGTGACTGGTTAAATATCACAGTGGCTGGTAGATTTTGACTGGTTAAATATCACAGTGGCTGGTAGATTTTGACTGGTTAAATATCACAGTGGCTGGTAGATTTTGACTGGTAAATATCACAGTGGCTGGTGGAACAGAAAGTACATGTTATGCCCTGGTAATACTGTATGGTAAACTGAATGTGTCTGGTGTTTTCAGAGGAATCTGAACCGGAGACAGAAGTGATCTATACTGTTCCAGAACAGAACCGTTATTTTATCTATCTATAACTTGATAACATTATCTTGCGTTCTGGGCATTTTTTTTTCAGTCCCACAAAAAATGCAACAACGTGTCTATGGAACGTCCTCCCTCTGTCACTCAGGAACTTGTTCCAGTGTCTGCCTGCCAGCTGAATCTTTACCAGGGGGTGTGTAGGCTACCCGCCCCTCCCCCTCCGGAGCACAGCCTACTGTAGCCCCTCCCCCTCCGGAGCACAGCCTACTGTAGCCCCTCCCCCTCCGGAGCACAGCCTACTGTAGCCCCTCCCCCTCCGGAGCACAGCCTACTGTAGCCCCTCCCCCTCCGGAGCACAGCCTGCTGTGCTGACGTTAGGGGGAAACAATTTATTAGAGAAATTTAATTACTTTTTCAATGCTATTTAAGGATATTATAGTTATGTTTCACGTTGGATTTATTAACTAAACGAAGTTTAAAAATTGTTTTTTAAGCCTGGTGCCGCTTATTAGCTAGCTAGCTCTGGTCCATCATTAAGTGAACTCCAGGAAGTTCAGACATTCAGCGTTCCTCCATAGAAGACGCTCCTCTTGGGTATAATTCTGTGGACCTAATTCAGATAATGATGTCATAACAAGATGCCCAGTGCTGCAAGCCTCCTCCGCTACCCTCACTTGCTCTCTCCCCACCCGCAAAATGTCAGTCGCGTCTCACGTCCTACACCTGTCTGTCGCCCATGTAAACAAATACCGCTTTGCACGCGCCATAGCAAGCTGCTCTATCCGCACTGATTGGTGAAGTCATTTAATGTTGAGCTGAAGGTGAATAAATTATTCTTTCAGAGGTTTAAAATGGAACAAAGGCACAATATAAACTGGTATTTTTTTTTTGTGTTCAATCCGGTTCAGAACTTTATTTTTGTGTGTCGGAACGGTTGAACAAAAAATATTTATGGTTCTGTTCAGAACAGAATGATTCCAAATGTAATTTTGGTTTCCAACCCCTGGTTTCCAGGCAGAGGCTGGACCCAGAGTTTGCAGACATGATCAACCCAGAGGAGGCCTGCGGGGCGGACGGGGTGGACGAGGACAGTAGCTACAGCGTGTTTGTGTCCTACATCGAGATATACAACAACTATATCTATGATCTGCTGGAAGAAGCCCCCTACGACCCCATCAAACCCAAGTAAGACAGTTACAGCAGATAGAATGGATATCGTTTTTTATTTTTCATGTTTCGGTCTGTAGATATGGCAAGCATAACTAGTGAAATTATGGATTAAAATCCTGCCCCAGCATATTTAATTTCTCAGAATAACCCTAGATGAGGCTAATTCCTAAAATACAGTGCATTCAGAAGGTATTCAGACACCTTCACTTTTTCCACAATTTATTACGTTACAGCATTATACTAAAATGGATTTAAAAAATCCTCATCAATCTACACACAATACCCCATAATGACAAAGCAAAAACAAGTTTTTAGAAATGTTTGCTAATTTGTTAAATAAAATTCAGCTATCACATTTTACATAGGTATTCTGACCCTTTACTCAGTACTTTGTTGAAGCACCTTTGGAAGCGATTACAGCCTCAAGACTTCTTGGGTATGACGCTACAAGCTTGCCACACCTGTATTTGGGGTGTTTCTCCCATTCTTCTCTGCAGATCCTCTCAAGCTCTGTCAGGTTGGATGGGGAGCTTTGCTGCACAGCTATTTTCTGTTCTCTCCAGACATGTTAGATCGGGTTCAAGTCCGGGCTCTGGCTGGGCCACTCAAGGACATTCAGAGACTTGTCCTGAAGCCACTCCTGCGTTGTCTTTGCTGTGTGCTTAGGGTCGTTGTCCTGTTGGAAGGTGAACCTTCACCACAGTCTGAGGTTCTGGGTCAGGTTTTCAGCAAGGATCTCTCTGTACTTTGCTTCGTTCATCATTGCCTCGATCCTGACTAGTCTCCCAGTCCCTGCCGCTGAAAAACATCCCCACAGCATGATGCTGCCACCACCATGCTTCACAGTAGGGATGGTGCCAGGTTTCTTCTGGACGTGACACTAGGCATTCAGGCCAAGGAGTTAAATCTTGGTTTCATCAGACCAGAGAATCTTGTTTCTCATTGTCAGTCCTTTAGGTGCCTTTTGGAAAACTCCAAGCGGGCTATCGTGAGCCTTTTATTGAGTGGCTTCCGTCTGGCCACTCTACCATAAAGGCCTGATTAGTGGAGTGCTGCAGAGATGGTTGTCCTTCTAGAAGGTTCTCCTATCTCCACAGAGGAACTATGGAGCTTTGTCAGAGTGACCATCAGCTTCTTGTTTTGGTATCATTCCCCAGATCTGTGCCTCAACACAATCCTGTCTCTGAACTCTGTGGACAATTCCTTCGACCTCATGGCTTGGTTTTTCCTCCGACATGCACTGTCAACTGTGGGACCTTATATAGACAGGGGAGTGCCTTTCCAAATCATGTCCAATCAATTGAATTTGGAAAGTCCTTGAGTGGCCCAGCCAAAGAACAGACTTGAATCTCATTGAAAATATGTGGATAGACTTGAAGAATGCTGTTCACCACCGCTTCCCATCTGACTTAACAGAGCTTGAGAAATCTGCAAGGAATAATGGGAGGAAATCCCCAAATCCAGACGACTCAAAGCTGTAATCGCCACCAATGGTGCTTCTACAAAGTATTGACTCAGGGGTGTGAATACTTATGCAAATTAGAATTCTGTATTTCTTTTTTCCCCATTTTTTTTTCCTAATTTTTTTTTTTTTTTTCACTTTGTCATTATGGGGTATTGTGTGTAGATAGGTGAGAGAGAACAATTATTTCATCCACTTGGAATTCAGGCTGTAGCACAACAAAATGTGGATAAGTCGAGGGGTATGATTACTTTCTGAAGGCACTGTATGATAATGCTTCAAATCAGAGGCGTAGCTAGCTCCTGGTCCCGTCAGAGGCGTAGCTAGCTCCTGGTCCCGTCAGAGGCGTAGCTAGCTCCTGGTCCCGTCAGAGGCGTAGCTAGCTCCTGGTCCCGTCAGAGGCGTAGCTAGCTCCTGGTCCCGTCAGAGGCGTAGCTAGCTCCTGGTCCCGTCAGAGGCGTAGCTAGCTCCTGGTCCCGTCAGAGGCGTAGCTAGCTCCTGGTCCCGTCAGAGGCGTAGCTAGCTCCTGGTCCCGTCAGAGGCGTAGCTAGCTCCTGGTCCCGTCAGAGGCGTAGCTAGCTCCTGGTCCCGTCAGAGGCGTAGCTAGCTCCTGGTCCCGTCAGAGGCGTAGCTAGCTCCTGGTCCCGTCAGAGGCGTAGCTAGCTCCTGGTCCCGTCAGAGGCGTAGCTAGCTCCTGGTCCCGTCAGAGGCGTAGCTAGCTCCTGGTCCCGTCAGAGGCGTAGCTAGCTCCTGGTCCCGTCAGAGTCGTAGCTAGCTCCTGGTCCTACTGGCTACTGTAAGGTATAGTTTCATATTAAAGTAGTTGTTACAGTCAGATGAAAATGTTCCTGTGTTCCTTACTTTGTTAGGTGGAATGGTGGAGGTACCCCTCAGAGGCAGCCCAACCAGGAGTTCATGTATGTCACATATAGAGCGTACTCATTTAGCTACATGTATAATATATATATACCCTAATACGGAAGCTTGAATGTTGCAACCAGGAAGTGTTCATTAGCTGTATGGAATTGTCTGTTGTGCTCCTTGTACTTTGTAGTAGCAGATGTGCTTCATTTAATCACGTTGAATGCTCTGTCTGGTCTGGTGAATGCTCTGTCTGGTCTGGTGAATGCTCTGTCTGGTCTGGTGAATGCTCTGTCTGGTCTGGTGAATGCTCTGTCTGGTCTGGTGAATGCTCTGTCTGGTCTGGTGAATGCTCTGTCTGGTCTGGTGAATGCTCTGTCTGGTCTGGTGAATGCTCTGTCTGGTCTGGTGAATGCTCTGTCTGGTCTGGTGAATGCTCTGTCTGGTCTGGTGAATGCTCTGTCTGGTCTGGTGAATGCTCTGTCTGGTCTGGTGAATGCTCTGTCTGGTCTGGTGAATGCTCTGTCTGGTCTGGTGAATGCTCTGTCTGGTCTGGTGAATGCTCTGTCTGGTCTGGTGAATGCTCTGTCTGGTCTGGTGAATGCTCTGTCTGGTCTGGTGAATGCTCTGTCTGGTCTGGTGAATGCTCTGTCTGGTCTGGTGAATGCTCTGTCTGGTCTGGTGAATGCTCTGTCTGGTCTGGTGAATGCTCTGTCTGGTCTGGTGAATGCTCTGTCTGGTCTGGTGAATGCTCTGTCTGGTCTGGTGAATGCTCTGTCTGGTCTGGTGAATGCTCTGTCTGGTCTGGTGAATGCTCTGTCTGGTCTGGTGAATGCTCTGTCTGGTCTGGTGAATGCTCTGTCTGGTCTGGTGAATGCTCTGTCTGGTCTGGTGAATGCTCTGTCTGGTCTGGTGAATGCTCTGTCTGGTCTGGTGAATGCTCTGTCTGGTCTGGTGAATGCTCTGTCTGGTCTGGTGAATGCTCTGTCTGGTCTGGTGAATGCTCTGTCTGGTCTGGTGAATGCTCTGTCTGGTCTGGTGAATGCTCTGTCTGGTCTGGTGAATGCTCTGTCTGGTCTGGTGAATGCTCTGTCTGGTCTGGTCTGGTGAATTCTCTGTCTGGTCTGTTGAATGCTCTGTCTGGTCTGGTGAATGCTCTGTTTGGTCTGTTGAATGCTCTGTCTGGTCTGGTGAATGCTCTGTTTGGTCTGGTCTGGTGAATGCTCTGTCTGGTCTGTTGAATGCTCTGTCTGGTCTGGTGAATGCTCTGTCTGGTCTGGTGAATGCTCTGTTTGGTCTGGTGAATGCTCTGTTTGGTCTGTTGAATGCTCTGTTTGGTCTGGTGAATGCTCTGTTTGGTCTGGTGAATGCTCTGTTTGGTCTGGTGAATGCTCTGTTTGGTCTGGTGAATGCTCTGTCTGGTCTGGTGAATGCTCTGTCTGGTCTGGTGAATGCTCTGTCTGGTCTGGTGAATGCTCTGTCTGGTCTGGTGAATGCTCTGTCTGGTCTGGTGAATGCTCTGTCTGGTCTGGTGAATGCTCTGTCTGGTCTGGTGAATGCTCTGTCTGGTCTGGTGAATGCTCTGTCTGGTCTGGTGAATGCTCTGTCTGGTCTGGTGAATGCTCTGTTTGGTCTGGTGAATGCTCTGTCTGGTCTGGTGAATGGTCTGTCTGTCTGGTCTGGTGAATGCTCTGTCTGTCTGGTCTGGTGAATGCTCTGTCTGTTTGGTCTGGTGAATGCTCTGTCTGTTTGGTCTGGTGAATGCTCTGTCTGTTTGGTCTGGTGAATGCTCTGTCTGTTTGGTCTGGTGAATGCTCTGTCTGTTTGGTCTGGTGAATGCTCTGTCTGTTTGGTCTGGTGAATGCTCTGTCTGTTTGGTCTGGTGAATGCTCTGTCTGTTTGGTCTGGTGAATGCTCTGTCTGTTTGGTCTGGTGAATGCTCTGTCTGTTTGGTCTGGTGAATGCTCTGTCTGTTTGGTCTGGTGAATGCTCTGTCTGTTTGGTCTGGTGAATGCTCTGTCTGTTTGGTCTGGTGAATGCTCTGTCTGTTTGGTCTGGTGAATGCTCTGTCGTTTGGTCTGGTGAATGCTCTGTTTGGTCTGTTTGGTCTGTTGAATGGTCTGTTGAATGGTCTGTTTGGTCTGTTGAATGGTCTGTTGAATGGTCTGTTGAATGATCTGTTGAATGATCTGTTGCTCTGTTGAATGTTTGGTCTGTTGAATGTTTGGTCTGGTCTGTTGCTTGTCTTTCTATGTTGCTTTAGTCTTGACTGTCTACTGCTTTCTGTGGCTGTCTTAATACACAGCGTTAGCCTGGTCCCAGATCTGTTTGTTCTGTTACGAATGACCACTGTTGTTGGCCAGACGACACAAACCGATGTTGTACCAGGCTCGCTCAGCATTATCAGTCAGTTGACTCTGTCTCTGTCTGTAGAGCGCCTCAGTCTAAGCTCCTAAGAGAGGACCAGAACCACAACATGTACGTGGCCGGATGCACCGAGGTAGAAGTTAAGTCGACAGAAGAGGCCTTTGAGGTGTTCTGGAGAGGTAAGATTGTCTCAAACCTTCACTAAACACGTAATCAATTCCATTTTCTTCAAGGGCGCAGCCCGATTCTGACCGTTTGCACAATTTATGCCGCCATTAAAGCCCTTTTTACAGCAATACTGTTTTCTTAAAGTGCTTTACTCGTCCCAGCCACCCAGACCAAGTATCATGTTCCTACTATCACAACCCATCCACTCTGTGTTTGACCCGGGTCCTATCATGTTCCTACTATCACAACCCATCCACTCTGTGTTTGACCCGGGTCCTATCATGTTCATACTATCACAACCCATCCACTCTGTGTTTGACCCGGGCCCTATCATGTTCATACTATCACAACCCATCCACTCTGTGTTTGACCCGGGTCCTATCATGTTCATACTATCACAACCCATCCACTCTGTGTTTGACCCGGGTCCTATCATGTTCCTACTATCACAACCCATCCACTCTGTGTTTGACCCGGGTCCTATCATGTTCATACTATCACAACCCATCCACTCTGTGTTTGACCCGGGTCCTATCGTGTTCCTGAGTAGGTAATTGAGGGTCCAGTCTCTCCCAGTGATGTTGTATAGCCAACACTCAGGTCAACAGAGAGTCCAGTCTCTCACAGTGATGTTGTATAGCCAACACTCAGGTCAACAGAGTCCAGTCTCTCACAGTGATGTTGTATAGCCAACACTCAGGTCAGAGAGTCTCTCCCACAGTGTGATGTTGTATAGCCAACACTCAGCTCAACAGAGAGTCCAGTCTCTCCCAGTGATGTTGTATAGCCAACACTCAGGTCAACAGAGAGTCCAGTCTCTCCCAGTGATGTTGTATAGCCAACACTCAGCTCAACAGAGAGTCCAGTCTCTCAGTGATGTTGTATAGCCAACACTCAGGTCAACAGAGAGTCTCTCTCACAGTGATGTTGTATAGCCAACACTCAGGTCAACAGAGAGTCCAGTCTCTCACAGTGATGTTGTATAGCCAACACTCGGGTAAACAGAGAGTCCAGTCTCTCAGTGATGTTGTATAGCCAACACTCAGGTCAACAGAGAGTCCAGTCTCTCAGTGATGTTGTATAGCCAACACTCAGGTCAACAGAGAGTCCAGTCTCTCAGTGATGTTGTATAGCCAACACTCAGGTCAACAGAGAGTCCAGTCTCTCAGTGATGTTGTATAGCCAACACTCAGCTCAACAGAGAGTCCAGTCTCTCAGTGATGTTGTATAGCCAACACTCAGCTCAACAGAGAGTCCAGTCTCTCAGTGATGTTGTATAGCCAACACTCAGGTCAACAGAGAGTCCAGTCTCTCAGTGATGTTGTATAGCCAACACTCAGCTCAACAGAGAGTCCAGTCTCTCAGTGATGTTGTATAGCCAACACTCAGGTCAACAGAGAGTCCAGTCTCTCAGTGATGTTGTATAGCCAACACTCAGGTCAACAGAGAGTCCAGTCTCTCACAGTGATGTTGTATAGCCAACACTCAGCTCAACAGAGAGTCTCTCCCACAGTGTGATGTTGTATAGCCAACACTCAGGTCAACAGAGAGTCTCTCTCACAGTGATGTTGTATAGCCAACACTCAGCTCAACAGAGAGTCTCTCCCACAGTGTGATGTTGTATAGCCAACACTCAGCTCAACAGAGAGTCTCTCCCACAGTGTGATGTTGTATAGCCAACACTCAGGTCAACAGAGAGTCTCTCTCACAGTGATGTTGTATAGCCAACACTCGGGTAAACAGAGAGTCCAGTCTCTCAGTGTGATGTTGTATAGGTGTATTGATGTTAGGCTGACTGTCTGGTTATGTTACAGGACAGAAGAAGAGACGTATAGCCAACACTCAGCTCAACAGAGAGTCCAGTCGCTCCCACAGTGTCTTCATCATCAAGCTGGCCCAGGCTCCCCTGGATGCAGATGGGGATAACATCTTACAGGTAAAATCAAATATAATACATTTTTCATCTCATCTCCTGCTCTTCAATGTAATCAAGACAAGAATCCCACTCCTTAACCACTCTGTTGGTCGGACCAATCGGAATCCATGTTTCAAGGTGATGCTGATCACGTGGACTGGGAAATGTTCTGTGTTGACTCTGAGAATTACACTGACGTATACAATGACCTGGTGACTGGGTTCGTCAGGAAGTGGATAGAGGATGTGACTGGGTTCATCAGGAAGTGGATAGAGGATGTGACTGGGTTCATCAGGAAGTGGATAGAGGATGTTGTTCCTACTGTGACTGGGTTCATCAGGAAGTGGATAGAGGATGTGACTGGGTTCATCAGGAAGTGGATAGAGGATGTTGTTCCTACTGTGACTGGGTTCATCAGGAAGTGGATAGAGGATGTTGTTCCTACTGTGACTGGGTTCATCAGGAAGTGGATAGAGGATGTTGTTCCTACTGTGACTGGGTTCATCAGGAAGTGGATAGAGGATGTTGTTCCTACTGTGACTGGGTTCATCAGGAAGTGGATAGAGGATGTTGTTCCTACTGTGACTGGGTTCATCAGGAAGTGGATAGAGGATGTTGTTCCTACTGTGACTGGGTTCATCAGGAAGTGGATAGAGGATGTTGTTCCTGCTGTGACTGGGTTCATCAGGAAGTGGATAGAGGATGTTGTTCCTGCTGTGACTGGGTTCATCAGGAAGTGGATAGAGGATGTTGTTCCTACTGTGACTGGGTTCATCAGGAAGTGGATAGAGGATGTTGTTCCTACTGTGACTGGGTTCATCAGGAAGTGGATAGAGGATGTTGTTACCACTGTGACTGGGTTCATCAGGAAGTGGATAGAGGATGTTGTTCCTACTGTGACTGGGTTCATCAGGAAGTGGATAGAGGATGTTGTTCCTACTGTGACTGGGTTCCTACTGTGACTGGGTTCCACAGGAAGTGGATAGAGGATGTTGTTCCTACTGTGACTGGGTTCATCAGGAAGTGAATAGAGGATGTTGTTCCTACTGTGACTGGGTTCATCAGGAAGTGGATAGAGGATGTTGTTCCCACTGTGACTGGGTTTATCAGGAAGTACATAGAGGATGTTGTTCCCACTGTGACTGGGTTCATCAGGAAGTGGATAGAGGATGTTGTTCCTACTGTGACTGGGTTCATCAGGAAGTGGATAGAGGATGTTGTTCCTACTGTGACTGGGTTTATCAGGAAGTGGATAGAGGATGTAGTTCCCACTGTGACTGGGTTCATCAGGAAGTGGATAGAGGATGTTGTTCCTACTGTGACTGGGTTCATCAGGAAGTGGATAGAGGATGTTGTTCCCACTGTGACTGGGTTCATCAGGAAGTGGATAGAGGATGTTGTTCCTACTGTGACTGGGTTCATCAGGAAGTGGATAGAGGATGTTGTTCCTACTGTGACTGGGTTCATCAGGAAGTGGATAGAGGATGTTGTTCCTACTGTGACTGGGTTCATCAGGAAGTGGATAGAGGATGTTGTTACCACTGTGACTGGGTTCATCAGGAAGTGGATAGAGGATGTTGTTCCTACTGTGACTGGGTTCATCAGGAAGTGGATAGAGGATGTTGTTCCTGCTGTGACTGGGTTCATCAGGAAGTGGATAGAGGATGTTGTTCCTACTGTGACTGGGTTCATCAGGAAGTGGATAGAGGATGTTGTTCCTACTGTGACTGGGTTCATCAGGAAGTGGATAGAGGATGTTGTTCCTACTGTGACTGGGTTCATCAGGAAGTGGCTAGAGGATGTTGTTCCTACTGTGACTGGGTTCATCAGGAAGTACATAGAGGATGTTGTTCCTACTGTGACTGGGTTCATCAGGAAGTGGATAGAGGATGTTGTTCCTACTGTGACTGGGTTCATCAGGAAGTGGATAGAGGATGTGACTGGGTTCATCGGGAAGTGGATAGAGGATGTTGTTCCTACTGTGACTGGGTTCATCAGGAAGTGGATAGAGGATGTGACTGGGTTCATCAGGAAGTGGATAGAGGATGTGACTGGGTTCATCAGGAAGTGGATAGAGGATGTTGTTCCTACTGTGACTGGGTTCATCAGGAAGTGGATAGAGGATGTTGTTCCTACTGTGACTGGGTTCATCAGGAAGTGGATAGAGGATGTTGTTCCTACTGTGACTGGGTTCATCAGGAAGTGGATAGAGGATGTTGTTCCTACTGTGACTGGGTTCATCAGGAAGTGGATAGAGGATGTTGTTCCTACTGTGACTGGGTTCATCAGGAAGTGGATAGAGGATGTTGTTCCTACTGTGACTGGGTTCATCAGGAAGTGGATAGAGGATGTTGTTCCTACTGTGACTGGGATCATCAGGAAGTGGATAGAGGATGTGACTGGGTTCATCAGGAAGTGGATAGAGGATGTGACTGGGTTTATCAGGAAGTGGATAGAGGATGTTGTTCCCACTGTGACTGGGTTCATCAGGAAGTGGATAGAGGATGTTGTTCCTACTGTGACTGGGTTCATCAGGAAGTGGATAGAGGATGTTGTTCCTACTGTGACTGGGTTCATCAGGAAGTGGATAGAGGATGTTGTTCCTACTGTGACTGGGTTCATCAGGAAGTGGATAGAGGATGTTGTTCCTACTGTGACTGGGTTCATCAGGAAGTGGATAGAGGATGTTGTTCCTACTGTGACTGGGTTCATCAGGAAGTGGATAGAGGATGTTGTTCCTACTGTGACTGGGTTCATCAGGAAGTGGATAGAGGATGTTGTTCCTACTGTGACTGGGTTCATCAGGAAGTGGATAGAGGATGTTGTTCCTACTGTGACTGGGATCATCAGGAAGTGGATAGAGGATGTGACTGGGTTCATCAGGAAGTGGATAGAGGATGTGACTGGGTTTATCAGGAAGTGGATAGAGGATGTTGTTCCCACTGTGACTGGGTTCATCAGGAAGTGGATAGAGGATGTTGTTCCTACTGTGACTGGGTTCATCAGGAAGTGGATAGAGGATGTTGTTCCTACTGTGACTGGGTTCATCAGGAAGTACATAGAGGATGTTGTTCCTACTGTGACTGGGTTCATCAGGAAGTGGATAGAGGATGTTGTTCCTACTGTGACTGGGTTCATCAGGAAGTGGATAGAGGATGTTGTTCCTACTGTGACTGGGTTCATCAGGAAGTGGATAGAGGATGTTGTTCCCACTGTGACTGGGTTCATCAGGAAGTGGATAGAGGATGTTGTTCCTACTGTGACTGGGTTCATCAGGAAGTGGATAGAGGATGTTGTTCCCACTGTGACTGGGTTCATCAGGAAGTGGATAGAGGATGTTGTTCCCACTGTGACTGGGTTCATCAGGAAGTGGATAGAGGATGTTGTTCCTACTGTGACTGGGTTCATCAGGAAGTGGATAGAGGATGTTGTTCCTACTGTGACTGGGTTCATCAGGAAGTGGATAGAGGATGTTGTTCCTACTGTGACTGGGCTCATCAGGAAGTGCATCATAGAGGATGTTGTTACCACTGTGACTGGGTTCATCAGGAAGTGGATAGAGGATGTTGTTCCCACTGTGACTGGGTTCATCAGGAAGTGGATAGAGGATGTTGTTCCTACTGTGACTGGGTTCCTACTGTGACTGGGTTCCACAGGAAGTGGATAGAGGATGTTGTTCCTACTGTGACTGGGTTCATCAGGAAGTGGATAGAGGATGTTGTTCCTACTGTGACTGGGTTCATCAGGAAGTGGATAGAGGATGTTGTTCCTACTGTGACTGGGTTCATCAGGAAGTGAATAGAGGATGTTGTTCCTACTGTGACTGGGTTCATCAGGAAGTGGATAGAGGATGTTGTTCCCACTGTGACTGGGTTTATCAGGAAGTACATAGAGGATGTTGTTCCCACTGTGACTGGGTTCATCAGGAAGTGGATAGAGGATGTTGTTCCTACTGTGACTGGGTTCATCAGGAAGTGGATAGAGGATGTTGTTCCTACTGTGACTGGGTTTATCAGGAAGTGGATAGAGGATGTAGTTCCCACTGTGACTGGGTTCATCAGGAAGTAGATAGAGGATGTTGTTCCTACTGTGACTGGGTTCATCAGGAAGTGGATAGAGGATGTTGTTCCCACTGTGACTGGGTTCATCAGGAAGTGGATAGAGGATGTTGTTCCTACTGTGACTGGGTTCATCAGGAAGTGGATAGAGGATGTTGTTCCTACTGTGACTGGGTTCATCAGGAAGTGGATAGAGGATGTTGTTCCTACTGTGACTGGGTTCATCAGGAAGTGGATAGAGGATGTTGTTACCACTGTGACTGGGTTCATCAGGAAGTGGATAGAGGATGTTGTTCCTACTGTGACTGGGTTCATCAGGAAGTGGATAGAGGATGTTGTTCCTGCTGTGACTGGGTTCATCAGGAAGTGGATAGAGGATGTTGTTCCTACTGTGACTGGGTTCATCAGGAAGTGGATAGAGGATGTTGTTCCTACTGTGACTGGGTTCATCAGGAAGTGGATAGAGGATGTTGTTCCTACTGTGACTGGGTTCATCAGGAAGTGGCTAGAGGATGTTGTTCCTACTGTGACTGGGTTCATCAGGAAGTACATAGAGGATGTTGTTCCTACTGTGACTGGGTTCATCAGGAAGTGGATAGAGGATGTTGTTCCTACTGTGACTGGGTTCATCAGGAAGTGGATAGAGGATGTTGTTCCTACTGTGACTGGGTTCATCAGGAAGTGAATAGAGGATGTTGTTCCTACTGTGACTGGGTTCATCAGGAAGTGGATAGAGGATGTTGTTCCCACTGTGACTGGGTTTATCAGGAAGTACATAGAGGATGTTGTTCCCACTGTGACTGGGTTCATCAGGAAGTGGATAGAGGATGTTGTTCCTACTGTGACTGGGTTCATCAGGAAGTGGATAGAGGATGTTGTTCCTACTGTGACTGGGTTTATCAGGAAGTGGATAGAGGATGTAGTTCCCACTGTGACTGGGTTCATCAGGAAGTGGATAGAGGATGTTGTTCCTACTGTGACTGGGTTCATCAGGAAGTGGATAGAGGATGTTGTTCCCACTGTGACTGGGTTCATCAGGAAGTGGATAGAGGATGTTGTTCCTACTGTGACTGGGTTCATCAGGAAGTGGATAGAGGATGTTGTTCCTACTGTGACTGGGTTCATCAGGAAGTGGATAGAGGATGTTGTTCCTACTGTGACTGGGTTCATCAGGAAGTGGATAGAGGATGTTGTTCCCACTGTGACTGGGTTCATCAGGAAGTGGATAGAGGATGTTGTTCCCACTGTGACTGGGTTCATCAGGAAGTGGATAGAGGATGTTGTTCCTACTGTGACTGGGTTCATCAGGAAGTGGATAGAGGATGTTGTTCCTACTGTGACTGGGTTCATCAGGAAGTGGATAGAGGATGTTGTTCCTACTGTGACTGGGTTCATCAGGAAGTACATAGAGGATGTTGTTCCCACTGTGACTGGGTTCATCAGGAAGTGAATAGAGGATGTTGTTCCTACGGTGACTGGGTTCATCAGGAAGTGGATAGAGGATGTTGTTCCTACGGTGACTGGGTTCATCAGGAAGTGGCTAGAGGATGTAGTTCCTACTGTGACTGGGTTCATCAGGAAGTGGATAGAGGATGTTGTTCCCACTGTGACTGGGTTCATCAGGAAGTGGATAGAGGATGTTGTTCCTACTGTGACTGGGTTCATCAGGAAGTGGATAGAGGATGTTGTTCCTACTGTGACTGGGTTCATCAGGAAGTGGATAGAGGATGTTGTTCCTACTGTGACTGGGTTCATCAGGAAGTGGATAGAGGATGTTGTTCCTACTGTGACTGGGTTCATCAGGAAGTGGATAGAGGATGTTGTTCCTACTGTGACTGGGTTCATCAGGAAGTGGATAGAGGATGTTGTTCCTACTGTGACTGGGTTCATCAGGAAGTGGATAGAGGATGTTGTTCCTACTGTGACTGGGTTCATCAGGAAGTGGATAGAGGATGTTGTTCCTACTGTGACCGGGATCATCAGGAAGTGGATAGAGGATGTTGTTCCTACTGTGACCGGGTTCATCAGGAAGTGGATAGAGGATGTTGTTCCTACTGTGACCGGGTTCATCAGGAAGTGGATAGAGGATGTTGTTCCCACTGTGACTGGGATCATCAGGAAGTGGATAGAGGATGTTGTTCCTACTGTGACTGGGTTCATCAGGAAGTGGATAGAGGATGTTGTTCCTACTGTGACTGGGTTCATCAGGAAGTGGATAGAGGATGTTGTTCCTACTGTGACTGGGTTCATCAGGAAGTGGATAGAGGGTGTTGTTCCTACTGTGACTGGGTTCATCAGGAAGTGGATAGAGGATGTTACCACTGTGACTGGGTTCATCAGGAAGTGGATAGAGGATGTAGTTCCTACTGTGACTGGGTTTATCAGGAAGTGGATAGAGGATGTTGTTCCTACTGTGACTGGGTTCATCAGGAAGTGGATAGAGGATGTTGTTCCCACTGTGACTGGGTTCATCAGGAAGTGGATAGAGGATGTTGTTCCTACTGTGACTGGGTTCATCAGGAAGTGGATAGAGGATGTTGTTCCTACTGTGACTGGGTTCATCAGGAAGTGGATAGAGGATGTTGTTCCTACTGTGACGGGGTTCATCAGGAAGTGGATAGAGGATGTTGTTCCTACTGTGACTGGGTTCATCAGGAAGTGGATAGAGGATGTTGTTCCTACTGTGACTGGGTTCATCAGGAAGTGGATAGAGGATGTTGTTCCTACTGTGACTGGGTTCATCAGGAAGTGGATAGAGGATGTTGTTCCTACTGTGACTGGGTTCATCAGGAAGTGGATAGAGGATGTTGTTCCTACTGTGACTGGGTTCATCAGGAAGTGGATAGAGGATGTTGTTCCTGCTGTGACTGGGTTCATCAGGAAGTGGATAGAGGATGTTGTTCCTACTGTGACTGGGTTCATCAGGAAGTGGATAGAGGATGTTGTTCCTACTGTGACTGGGTTCATCAGGAAGTGGATAGAGGATGTTGTTACCACTGTGACTGGGTTCATCAGGAAGTGGATAGAGGATGTAGTTCCTACTGTGACTGGGTTTATCAGGAAGTGGATAGAGGATGTTGTTCCTACTGTGACTGGGTTCATCAGGAAGTGGATAGAGGATGTTGTTCCCACTGTGACTGGGTTCATCAGGAAGTGGATAGAGGATGTTGTTCCTACTGTGACTGGGTTCATCAGGAAGTGGATAGAGGGTGTTGTTCCTACTGTGACTGGGTTCATCAGGAAGTGGATAGAGGATGTTACCACTGTGACTGGGTTCATCAGGAAGTGGATAGAGGATGTAGTTCCTACTGTGACTGGGTTTATCAGGAAGTGGATAGAGGATGTTGTTCCTACTGTGACTGGGTTCATCAGGAAGTGGATAGAGGATGTTGTTCCCACTGTGACTGGGTTCATCAGGAAGTGGATAGAGGATGTTGTTCCCACTGTGACTGGGTTCATCAGGAAGTGGCTAGAGGATGTTGTTCCTACTGTGACTGGGTTCATCAGGAAGTGGCTAGAGGGTGTTGTTCCTACTGTGACTGGGTTCATCAGGAAGTGGATAGAGGATGTTGTTCCTACTGTGACTGGGTTCATCAGGAAGTGGATAGAGGATGTTGTTCCTACTGTGACTGGGTTCATCAGGAAGTGGATAGAGGATGTTGTTCCTACTGTGACGGGGTTCATCAGGAAGTGGATAGAGGATGTTGTTCCCACTGTGACTGGGTTCATCAGGAAGTGGATAGAGGATGTTGTTCCTACTGTGACTGGGTTCATCAGGAAGTGGATAGAGGATGTTGTTCCTACTGTGACTGGGTTCATCAGGAAGTGGATAGAGGATGTTGTTCCTACTGTGACTGGGTTCATCAGGAAGTGGATAGAGGATGTTGTTCCCACTGTGACTGGGTTTATCAGGAAGTGGATAGAGGATGTTCCTACTGTGACTGGGTTTATCAGGAAGTGGATAGAGGATGTAGTTCCTACTGTGACTGGGTTCATCAGGAAGTGGATAGAGGATGTTGTTCCTACTGTGACTGGGTTCATCAGGAAGTGGATAGAGGATGTTGTTCCTACTGTGACTGGGTTCATCAGGAAGTTTATAGAGGATGTTGTTCGTACTGTGACTGGGTTCATCAGGAAGTGGATAGAGGATGTTGTTCCCACTGTGACTGGGTTCATCAGGAAGTGGATAGAGGATGTTGTTCCTACTGTGACTGGGTTCATCAGGAAGTGGATAGAGGATGTTGTTCCTACTGTGACTGGGTTCATCAGGAAGTGGCTAGAGGATGTTGTTCCTACTGTGACTGGGTTCATCAGGAAGTGGATAGAGGGTGTTGTTCCTACTGTGACTGGGTTCATCAGGAAGTGGATAGAGGATGTTACCACTGTGACTGGGTTCATCAGGAAGTGGATAGAGGATGTAGTTCCTACTGTGACTGGGTTTATCAGGAAGTGGATAGAGGATGTTGTTCCTACTGTGACTGGGTTCATCAGGAAGTGGATAGAGGATGTTGTTCCCACTGTGACTGGGTTCATCAGGAAGTGGATAGAGGATGTTGTTCCTACTGTGACTGGGTTCATCAGGAAGTGGATAGAGGATGTTGTTCCTACTGTGCCTGGGTTCATCAGGAAGTGGATAGAGGATGTTGTTCCTACTGTGACTGGGTTCATCAGGAAGTGGATAGAGGATGTTGTTCCTACTGTGACTGGGTTCATCAGGAAGTGGATAGAGGATGTTGTTCCTACTGTGACTGGGTTCATCAGGAAGTGGATAGAGGATGTTGTTCCTACTGTGACTGGGTTCATCAGGAAGTGGATAGAGGATGTTGTTCCTACTGTGACTGGGTTCATCAGGAAGTGGATAGAGGATGTTGTTCCTACTGTGACTGGGTTCATCAGGAAGTGGATAGAGGATGTTGTTCCTGCTGTGACTGGGTTCATCAGGAAGTGGATAGAGGATGTTGTTCCTACTGTGACTGGGTTCATCAGGAAGTGGATAGAGGATGTTGTTCCTACTGTGACTGGGTTCATCAGGAAGTGGATAGAGGATGTTGTTCCTACTGTGACTGGGTTCATCAGGAAGTGGATAGAGGATGTTGTTCCCACTGTGACTGGGTTCATCAGGAAGTGGATAGAGGATGTTGTTCCTACTGTGACTGGTTTCATCAGGAAGTGGATAGAGGATGTTGTTCCTACTGTGACTGGGTTCATCAGGAAGTACATAGAGGATGTTGTTCCTACTGTGACTGGGTTCATCAGGAAGTACATAGAGGATGTTGTTCCTACTGTGACTGGGTTCATCAGGAAGTGGATAGAGGATGTTGTTCCTACTGTGACTGGGTTCATCAGGAAGTGGATAGAGGATGTTGTTCCCACTGTGACTGGGTTCATCAGGAAGTGGATAGAGGATGTTGTTCCTACTGTGACTGGGTTCATCAGGAAGTGGATAGAGGATGTTGTTCCTACTGTGACTGGGTTCATCAGGAAGTGGATAGAGGATGTTGTTCCTACTGTGACTGGGTTCATCAGGAAGTGGATAGAGGATGTTGTTCCTACTGTGACTGGGTTCATCAGGAAGTGGATAGAGGATGTTGTTCCCACTGTGACTGGGTTCATCAGGAAGTGGATAGAGGATGTTGTTCCTACTGTGACCGGGTTCATCAGGAAGTGGATAGAGGATGTTGTTCCTACTGTGACTGGGTTCATCAGGAAGTGGATAGAGGATGTTGTTCCTACTGTGACTGGGTTCATCAGGAAGTGGATAGAGGATGTTGTTCCTACTGTGACTGGGTTCATCAGGAAGTGGATAGAGGATGTTGTTCCTGCTGTGACTGGGTTCATCAGGAAGTGGATAGAGGATGTTGTTCCTACTGTGACTGGGTTCATCAGGAAGTGGATAGAGGATGTTGTTCCTACTGTGACTGGGTTCATCAGGAAGTGGTAGAGGATGTTGTTCCTACGGTGACTGGGTTCATCAGGAAGTGGCTAGAGGATGTAGTTCCTACTGTGACTGGGTTCATCAGGAAGTGGATAGAGGATGTTGTTCCTACTGTGCCTGGGTTCATCAGGAAGTGGATAGAGGATGTTGTTCCTACTGTGACTGGGTTCATCAGGAAGTGGATAGAGGATGCTGTTCCTACTGTGACTGGGTTCATCAGGAAGTGGATAGAGGATGTTGTTCCCACTGTGACTGGGTTCATCAGGAAGTGGATAGAGGGTGTTGTTCCTGCTGTGACTGGGTTCATCAGGAAGTGGATAGAGGATGTTGTTCCTACTGTGACTGGGTTCATCAGGAAGTGGATAGAGGGTGTTGTTCCTACTGTGACTGGGTTCATCAGGAAGTGGATAGAGGATGTTACCACTGTGACTGGGTTCATCAGGAAGTGGATAGAGGATGTAGTTCCTACTGTGACTGGGTTTATCAGGAAGTGGATAGAGGATGTTGTTCCTACTGTGACTGGGTTCATCAGGAAGTGGATAGAGGATGTTGTTCCTACTGTGACTGGGTTCATCAGGAAGTGGATAGAGGATGTTGTTCCTACTGTGACTGGGCTTATCAGGAAGTGGATAGAGGATGTTGTTCCTACTGTGACTGGGCTTATCAGGAAGTGGATAGAGGATGTAGTTCCTACTGTGACTGGGTTTATCAGGAAGTGGATAGAGGATGTTGTTCCTGCTGTGACTGGGTTCATCAGGAAGTGGATAGAGGATGTTGTTCCTACTGTGACTGGGTTCATCAGGAAGTGGATAGAGGATGTTGTTCCTGCTGTGACTGGGTTCATCAGGAAGTGGATAGAGGATGTTGTTCCTACTGTGACTGGGTTCATCAGGAAGTGGATAGAGGATGTTGTTCCTACTGTGACTGGGTTGATCAGGAAGTGGGTAGAGGATGTGACTGGGTTCATCAGGAAGTGGGTAGAGGATGTGACTGGGTTCATCAGGAAGTGGATAGAGGATGTTGTTCCTACTGTGACTGGGTTCATCAGGAAGTGGATAGAGGATGTTGTTCCTACTGTGACTGGGTTCATCAGGAAGTAGATAGAGGATGTTGTTCCTACTGTGACTGGGTTCATCAGGAAGTGGATAGAGGATGTTGTTTCTACTGTGACTGGGTTCATCAGGAAGTGGATAGAGGATGTTGTTCCTACTGTGACTGGGTTCATCAGGAAGTGGATAGAGGATGTTGTTCCTACTGTGACTGGGTTCATCAGGAAGTGGATAGAGGATGTTGTTCCTACTGTGACTGGGTTCATCAGGAAGTGGATAGAGGATGTTGTTTCTACTGTGACTGGGTTCATCAGGAAGTGGATAGAGGATGTTGTTCCTACTGTGACTGGGTTCATCAGGAAGTGGATAGAGGATGTTGTTCCTACTGTGACTGGGTTCATCAGGAAGTGGATAGAGGATGTAGTTCCTACTGTGACTGGGTTCATCAGGAAGTGGATAGAGGATGTGACTGGGTTCATCAGGAAGTGGATAGAGGATGTTGTTCCTACTGTGACTGGGTTCATCAGGAAGTGGATAGAGGATGTTGTTCCTACTGTGACTGGGTTCATCAGGAAGTGGATAGAGGATGTTGTTCCCTCTGTGACTGGGTTCATCAGGAAGTGGATAGAGGATGTTGTTCCCTCTGTGACTGGGTTCATCAGGAAGTGGATAGAGGATGTTGTTCCTACTGTGACTGGGTTCATCAGGAAGTGGATAGAGGATGTTGTTCCTACTGTGACTGGGTTCATCAGGAAGTGGCTAGAGGATGTTGTTCCTACTGTGACTGGGTTCATCAGGAAGTGGATAGAGGATGTTGTTCCTACTGTGACTGGGTTCATCAGGAAGTGGCTAGAGGATGTTGTTCCTACTGTGACTGGGTTCATCAGGAAGTGGATAGAGGGTGTTGTTCCTACTGTGACTGGGTTCATCAGGAAGTGGATAGAGGATGTTACCACTGTGACTGGGTTCATCAGGAAGTGGATAGAGGATGTAGTTCCTACTGTGACTGGGTTTATCAGGAAGTGGATAGAGGATGTTGTTCCTACTGTGACTGGGTTCATCAGGAAGTGGATAGAGGATGTTGTTCCTACTGTGACTGGGTTCATCAGGAAGTGGATAGAGGATGTTGTTCCTACTGTGACTGGGTTCATCAGGAAGTGGATAGAGGATGTTGTTCCTACTGTGACTGGGTTCATCAGGAAGTGGATAGAGGATGTTGTTCCTACTGTGACTGGGTTCATCAGGAAGTGGATAGAGGATGTTGTTCCTACTGTGACTGGGTTCATCAGGAAGTGGGTAGAGGATGTGACTGGGTTCATCAGGAAGTGGGTAGAGGATGTGACTGGGTTCATCAGGAAGTGGATAGAGGATGTTGTTCCTACTGTGACTGGGTTCATCAGGAAGTGGATAGAGGATGTTGTTCCTACTGTGACTGGGTTCATCAGGAAGTGGATAGAGGATGTTGTTCCTACTGTGACTGGGTTCATCAGGAAGTGGATAGAGGATGTTGTTCCTACTGTGACTGGGTTCATCAGGAAGTGGATAGAGGATGTTGTTCCTACTGTGACTGGGTTCATCAGGAAGTGGATAGAGGATGTTGTTCCTGCTGTGACTGGGTTCATCAGGAAGTGGATAGAGGATGTTGTTCCTACTGTGACTGGGTTCATCAGGAAGTGGATAGAGGATGTTGTTCCTACTGTGACTGGGTTCATCAGGAAGTGGATAGAGGATGTTCCTACTGTGACTGGGTTCATCAGGAAGTGGATAGAGGATGTTGTTCCTACTGTGACTGGGTTCATCAGGAAGTGGATAGAGGATGTTGTTCCTACTGTGACTGGGCTTATGAAAGCATGTTTCACTCCAGCAGCAAGAAACAGCTGTTTTGGGGCCGTAGCGCCCGGCTGTTGTTTTGGGGCCGTAGCGCCCTGCTGTTGTTTTGGGGCCGTAGCGCCCGGCTGTTGTTTTGGGGCCGTAGCGCCCGGCTGTTGTTTTGGGGCCGTAGCGCCCGGCTGTTGTTTTGGGGCCGTAGCGCCCGGCTGCTGCGGACAGTATTTTTGTCTTCTCAAATCACCATCACATACTGTTAATGTGGGGCTTTGATGATAGTCTATTTCAAACTAGTCTTACATTACATAATGTATCTTATCTCACCACCACTAATGAGATGGATGTGGCTTGATGCATGTCACGTAGGAGCTTCTCAAAGTTAGTGGGCGTGGTCGACAGTGGGCATCTCATCTCTGCTGTCACATCCAACCTGGATCAATGTTTGGTTTTAATGCAGACGAGAGCACTGAATCCAGCTCCACACAGATATGAGCTGAGAGCACTGAATCCAGCTTCACATCGATATGAGCTGGCGACGTGTACCATGAGTTTTAATGGAGTTGGAAGTCTAAGATTTCTCAGGTCTGGGATCCCAGTGGTTTTGAACGTTGCATTAATGCTCAGAGGGAGACGGCAGGGTGTTCCCGTTGATTCAGGACCCAAAACTCCTCCGTAGTGACCCGGGAATGTGTTATCTGCAGCAGTCGGTCACATGACGGCTCGATCAGCTGTTCGATTTCACTTACTGGCATGTCAACTGAGCCGAACGGATCGGGGAAGTAGGTCCCAAAGGGCTCTTCCGAGCGTCGGAGGTGAGCAGTCAGAACTGGTGTGGGACACCGATGCTGTCTTCTGTTAGAAACATGCACAGCCAAGGGAAGGGGATAAGAATGGTTTCCTCTGAGTCCACTGATCACTCCTCTGCAGTATGGTTTTGTATTTCCCGTGCGTGCTACGCTAACCTATGGATTTTATTTTAAAAGATGGCCATACATACGATCTTTTAGCTATCTGGAAGTTTGCAGATCGGTGGTACCGACTTCAGACGAGTCCCGTCACGTTTCCGTGAGAAGACTGATTTTCGGGATGTCTCCTGGTCTGCCAAACACTGCTGTAGCTTTGCGGCTTTCCACCGCAGATGTGAAAGGCTGACATCGACATATCTCTAGCCTAAACAGATTAATTTGTCTTATTTTATTTTGATGATTTGTTTTCTGTGGGGGTATGGACATCGACTATAGGGGGGGGGGTGAAAATAACTGTCTAGTTGAAGAGTAAATATGTATAAATGTTTTACTTTGTGTGCTCAGGATAAGAATCAGGTGAGCGTCAGTCAGCTGTGCCTGGTTGACTTGGCGGGGAGTGAGCGCACGAGCAGGACCCGGGCAGAGGGCAACCGCCTCAGAGAAGCAGGTGGGTTCTAGTCACTTTCCATTCATCAATGTCAGGGTTCTCCCCGGGATCTTTTAACAAGGTGGGGCTTCTGAGTACTGAGTATAAATTTTGTTATTAAACAGGGAATTCTTTGGGGGGAACCCCGAGTATAAATAGGGAATTGTTTGGGGGGAACCCCGAGTATAAATAGGGAATTCTTTGGGGAGAACCCCCGAGTATAAATAGGGAATTCTTTGGGGAGAACCCCCGAGTATAAATAGGGAATTGTTTGGGGGGAACCCCGAGTATAAATAGGGAATTCTTTGGGGGGAACCCCCGAGTATAAATAGGGAATTCTTTGGGGGGAACCCCCGAGTATAAATAGGGAATTCTTTGGGGGGAACCCCCGAGTATAAATAGGGAATTCTTTGGGGAGAACCCCCGAGTATAAATAGGGAATTCTTTGGGGAGAACCCCCGAGTATAAATAGGGAATTCTTTGGGGAGAACCCCCGAGTATAAATAGGGAATTCTTTGGGGAGAACCCCCGAGTATAAATAGGGAATTCTTTGGGGAGAACCCCCGAGTATAAATAGGGAATTCTTTGGGGAGAACCCCCGAGTATAAATAGGGAATTCTTTGGGGAGAACCCCCGAGTATAAATAGGGAATTCTTTGGGGAGAACCCCCGAGTATAAATAGGGAATTCTTTGGGGAGAACCCCCGAGTATAAATAGGGAATTCTTTGGGGAGAACCCCCGAGTATAAATGTTATCCACTACCAGAAAACATTGTCTATACTTGGGCTGCTGAAGAAAGCTCACATTTTCTTCAGGAAATATTCCTTTTCTGCTTTTTAAGTTCAAATGTATATTTCTGATTTGCAGGTAACATCAACCAGTCGCTCATGACTTTGAGGACGTGTATCGAAGTGCTTCGGGAGAATCAAATGTGTGGCACAAATAAGGTTAGGATTGCATGTCATACATTCTGGACCATATATGTACTCCATACTACCCTTGTGTATATGAGGTTGTAGGCAGTGGAACCAACTAGGTACATTTGGGGATATGCATCTGTACTGCACCACATTATCTGGCAGTATACTGTACCGCTCTGTAATTGGCCTTGCTGCATCATAGGGTCTGTATTTGGCAGAGTAGATGGGCCATGTTCTATCGTAGGGTCTGTATTTGGCAGAGTAGACAGGCCATGCTGCATCATAGGGTCTGTATTTGGCAGAGTAGACAGGCCATGCTGTATCATAGGGTCTGTATTTGGCAGAGTAGACAGGCCATGCTGTATCGTAGGGTCTGTATTTGGCAGAGTAGACGGGCCATGCTGCATCATAGGGTCTGTATTTGGCAGAGTAGACGGGCCATGCTGCATCATAGGGTCTGTATTTGGCAGAGTAGACAGGCCATGCTGCATCATAGGGTCTGTATTTGGCAGAGTAGACGGGCCATGCTGCATCATAGGGTCTGTATTTGGCAGAGTAGACGGGCCATGCTGTATCATAGGGTCTGTATTTGGCAGAGTAGACGGGCCATGCTGTATCATAGGGTCTGTATTTGGCAGAGTAGACAGGCCATGCTGTATCATAGGGTCTGTATTTGGCAGAGTAGACAGGCCATGCTGTATCATAGGGTCTGTATTTGGCAGAGTAGACAGGCCATGCTGTATCATAGGGTCTGTATTTGGCAGAGTAGACAGGCCATGCTGTATCATAGGGTCTGTATTTGGCAGAGTAGACAGGCCATGCTGTATCATAGGGCCTGTATTTGGCAGAGTAGACAGGCCATGCTGTATCATAGGGCCTGTATTTGGCAGAGTAGACAGGCCATGCTGTATCATAGGGTCTGTATTTGGCAGAGTAGACAGGCCATGCTGTATCATAGGGTCTGTATTTGGCAGAGTAGACAGGCCATGCTGTATCATAGGGTCTGTATTTGGCAGAGTAGACAGGCCATGCTGTATCATAGGGTCTGTATTTGGCAGAGTAGACAGGCCATGCTGTATCATAGGGTCTGTATTTGGCAGAGTAGACAGGCCATGCTGTATCATAGGGTCTGTATTTGGCAGAGTAGACAGGCCATGCTGTATCATCATATGCCTGTAATACCTTCTGCACATTATGTTGATAAGTAGTTAAATTCATCCGAGGACAAAAACCAAAAATATTTTAATCTGTGCAAAAACTTTGGTTGCTATAGCTGTGTTTCCATCCAATTAGGCGACAGATTTTCTCGTGACTTTTCTAGAATCTGCATAAAGAAAATTTGCACATTTTCCCACCAAATGTACTTCATCAATCAGTGATGGCGTAGTGCATAAAATGTACTTATGTTTTCATGTGCCAAAATAAAGATGTAAAGTTCAATATGTTTCCATCACATTTTCAACTCTACTGTTTAGTCATAACTGTTGCATTAAATAGCAAATGTGTCTCCTCTGGTCTTGACATGTGCTCTGTAGCTAACAGCTGGCAGATACCGTGCTGGTAGCCTATTCTACATGATGAGTTTATTATGGATAAGAGTGAGGATATTTTTTATTAGTCAAGCATCCGTCGTCATGTCACCAGAATAAGACCCTCGATATTTATTGGACAGGATCATCAAGATCACCCCCGTGCTCTTTCACCACCCTGTGAAGTTCATCACTTATTGCATCTGCAGCTTAATAAACTGCCTGCTTTCCTAAATCAAAGGGGGAGGACTCAAGTTCACTTCCATGAGATGGTTATTATATCAATATTTGTGCATAAAAGCATTTCCACCGCCATTTCTCGCATAATTAATTTTCCAGACACAATAAAGGTCCCACCATGTTTAACAAATCTGTTTGGCGTTTATAAAATGGTAACGAAAGTTCCAGTTTCCATCACAGCTGTCATAACTTTACACTGTGCATGGAAACGTGGTTAGTGGCTAACAAAAATGGTTGCTATGCAGGTTAGTGGCTAACAATAATGGTTGCTATGCAGGTTAGTGCCTAACAAAAATGGTTGCTATGCAGGTTAATGCCTAACAAAAATGGTTGCTATGCAGGTTAGTGCCTAACAAAAATGGTTGCTAGGCAGGTTAGTGCCCAACAAAAATGGTTGCTTTGCAGGTTAGTGCCTAGCAAAAATGGTTGCTAGGCAGGTTAGTGCCCAACAAAAATGGTTGCTATGCAGGTTAGTGCCCAACAACAAGGGTTGCTATGCAGGCTGGCTAATGTCTGAAGCTACAAATGTCTACAGTTGGAAGGGCAACAAATGCATTGAATTAGGAATTCAGCTAGTAATTTAATAGGATCTTTATGAGCAAACTCAATTTTGTCTAGTTTCATAGCTTTTTATTTACTTTGATTATATCCATGATAATGTTGTATGATTTTCTCCTGGATCAGGAAACGTACACAGCATTCTCTGTACAGGCCAGGGTGAATTTCTAAAGGGAAACATGGTTTTCCGAGTTCAGGCGGACAGCAAGGTCTATACAAACCATAACTGTTGGAAATCCAATGCTAGGCTAGAAGCTGTGTGTTAATACGTGTCGTATTGCTTATAGTAATATTGGTCGCGTGTCAGAGGGGTTGTTGGTCTGTGTGAATCCTTAGGACTGGGCTAAAGTTTAGCCCGGGGCTAACAACGTGTGACTACATGCTAATCCAGCCCAGAGCCAGTCTAGCCTGGGGCTAAGAACAAGACACTATGAACAGGCCTAATGTAAATCTC
Source organism: Salvelinus fontinalis (assembly GCF_029448725.1). Taxonomy (NCBI): domain Eukaryota; kingdom Metazoa; phylum Chordata; class Actinopteri; order Salmoniformes; family Salmonidae; genus Salvelinus; species Salvelinus fontinalis. Next base: position 1,587,645 of record NC_074673.1, read on the forward strand.
TCTCTTCCAGATGGTTCCATACCGTGACTCCAAGGTGACTCACTTGTTCAAGAACTACTTCGACGGGGAGGGTAAAGTACGGATGGTTGTATGTGTCAATCCTAAAGCCGACGACTACGAAGAAACCATGGTGAGTCCATTATCCCCTACTTGGAATAATTCTCTTCTTTAGGTGTTGTTTTCAGGAGTGTATGTGTCTTTGTGCCTGACATTTTTCTATGGTGCCAAAATGACTGACTGATTGAACCCACAGTCTTGGCTTTGAGCTTCATGCTTTTACTTACTGAGCCACACCGGTCCATTGTTGATTTGTCTGTTTCTGTAGCTGGGGATCTGTCTGTTTCTGTCGCTGGCCATCTGTCTGTGTTTCTGTCGCTGGCCATCTGTCTGTGTTTCTGTCGCTGGCCATCTGTCTGTGTTTCTGTCGCTGGCCATCTGTCTGTGTTTCTGTCGCTGGGCATCTGTCTGTGTTTCTGTCGCTGGGCATCTGTCTGTGTTTCTGTCGCTGGGCATCTGTCTGTGTTTCTGTCGCTGGGCATCTGTCTGTGTTTCTGTCGCTGGGCATCTGTCTGTGTTTCTGTCGCTGGGCATCTGTCTGTGTTTCTGTCGCTGGGCATCTGTCTGTGTTTCTGTCGCTGGGCATCTGTCTGTGTTTCTGTCGCTGGGCATCTGTCTGTGTTTCTGTCGCTGGGCATCTGTCTGTGTTTCTGTCGCTGGGCATCTGTCTGTGTTTCTGTCGCTGGGCATCTGTCTGTGTTTCTGTCGCTGGGCATCTGTCTGTGTTTCTGTAGCTGGGCATCTGTCTGTGTTTCTGTAGCTGGGCATCTGTCTGTGTTTCTGTAGCTGGGCATCTGTCTGTGTTTCTGTAGCTGGGCATCTGTCTGTGTTTCTGTAGCTGGGCATCTGTCTGTGTTTCTGTAGCTGGGCATCTGTCTGTGTTTCTGTAGCTGGGCATCTGTCTGTGTTTCTGTAGCTGGGCATCTGTCTGTGTTTCTGTAGCTGGGCATCTGTCTGTGTTTCTGTAGCTGGCCATCTGTCTGTGTTTCTGTAGCTGGCCATCTGTCTGTGTTTCTGTAGCTGGGCATCTGTCTGATCTGTGTTTGTTTCTGCAGCTGGTGATGCGTTTTGCTGAGATGACCCAGGAGGTAGAGGTAGCGAGGCCCGTGGACAGGCCCATCTGTGGCTTAGCTGCTGGGCGCCGGCAGAAAAACCAAGCCTTCAAAGACGAGTTGTCGCGACGTCTGGAGGAACGAGGAGGTCCTGTCAATGCAGGTAGAGAGGGTGGCTGTTGGGTTAGGGTTAGGGTTACTCTCCGTCAGAACCACCAACCCGCGACGCCTGGAGGAACGAGGAGGTCCTGTCAATGCAGGTAGAGAGGGTGGCTGTTGGGTTAGGGTTAGGTTACTCTCCGTCAGAACCACCAACCCGCGACGCCTGGAGGAACGAGGAGGTCCTGTCAACGCAGGTAGAGAGGGTGGCTGTTGGGTTAGGGTTAGGGTTACTCTCCGTCAGAACCACCAACCCGCGACGCCTGGAGGAACGAGGAGGTCCTGTCAACGCAGGTAGAGAGGGTGGCTGTTGGGTTAGGGTTAGGGTTACTCTCCATCAGAACCACCAACCCGCGACGCCTGGAGGAACGAGGAGGTCCTGTCAACGCAGGTAGAGAGGGTGGCTGTTGCACTTTGAGTAATAATATTTATCATGCCGCTTGCCAGAAGCTTTTATTCAAAGTCACTCACGGCACAGTGACGGTATACAGTGACTTCAGAAAGTATTCATACCCCTTGACTTATTCTACGTTTTGTTACAGCCTGAATTCAAAATGGATTTAATTGTCTGGATTGTACAATATTTGCCAATTTTTTATTTAAAAAAATATATATATTTTTTCAAAATTATTGACACTCTGTCAAATTGGTTGTTGAATATTGCTAGACAATCATTTTCAAGTCTTACCATAGATTTTCAACTTGGCCACTCAGGAACATTTAATGTCTTCTTGGTAAGCAGTGTCTATTCGACCTTGTGTTTTAGGTTATTGTCCTGCGGAAAGGTGAATTAATATCCCAGTGTCTGGTGGAAAGCAGACTGAACCAGGTTTTCCTCTAGGATTTTGCCTGTCGTTAGCTCAATACTGTTTACTTGTATCCTAAAAAATAACTCCCTAGTCCTTAATTATTACAAGCATACCCATAACATGATGCAGCCACAACCATGCTTGAACATATGGAGAGTGGTACTCAGTAATGTGTTGTATTGGAGCGTGGTACTCAGTAATGTGTTGTATTGGAGAGTGGTACTCAGTAATGTGTTGTATTGGCTAGTGGTACTCAGTAATGTGTTGTATTGGAGAGTGGTACTCAGTAATGTGTTGTATTGGAGCGTGGTACTCAGTAATATGTTGTATTGGAGAGTGGTACTCAGTAATGTGTTGTATTGGAGAGTGGTACTCAGTAATGTGTTGTATTGGAGAGTGGTACTCAGTAATGTGTTGTATTGGAGAGTGGTACTCAGTAATGTGTTGTATTGGAGAGTGGTACTCAGTAATGTGTTGTATTGGAGAGTCGTACTCAGTAATGTGTTGTATTGGAGAGTGGTACTCAGTAATGTGTTGTATTGGAGAGTGGTACTCAGTAATGTGTTGTATTGGAGAGTGGTACTCAGTAATGTGTTGTATTGGAGAGTGGTACTCAGTAATGTGTTGTATTGGAGAGTGGTACTCAGTAATGTGTTGTATTGGAGAGTGGTACTCAGTAATGTGTTGTATTGGAGAGTGGTACTCAGTAATGTGTTGTATTGGAGAGTGGTACTCAGTAATGTGTTGTATTGGAGAGTGGTACTCAGTAATGTGTTGTATTGGAGAGTGGTACTCAGTAATGTGTTGTATTGGAGAGTGGTACTCAGTAATGTGTTGTATTGGAGAGTGGTACTCAGTAATGTGTTGTATTGGCTATTGGTACTCAGTAATGTGTTGTATTGGCTAGTGGTACTCAGTAATGTGTTGTATTGGAGAGTGGTACTCAGTAATGTGTTGTATTGGAACGTGGTACTCAGTAATGTGTTGTATTGGAGAGTGGTACTCAGTAATGTGTTGTATTGGAGAGTGGTACTCAGTAATGTGTTGTATTGGAGAGTGGTACTCAGTAATGTGTTGTATTGGAGAGTGGTACTCAGTAATGTGTTGTATTGGAGAGTGGTACTCAGTAATGTGTTGTATTGGAGAGTGGTACTCAGTAATGTGTTGTATTGGAGAGTGGTACTCAGTAATGTGTTGTATTGGAGAGTGGTACTCAGTAATGTGTTGTATTGAATAGTGGTACTCAGTAATGTGTTGTATTGGAGAGTGGTACTCAGTAATGTGTTGTATTGGAGAGTGGTACTCAGTAATGTGTTGTATTGGAGAGTGGTACTCAGTAATGTGTTGTATTGGAGAGTGGTACTCAGTAATGTGTTGTATTGGAGAGTGGTACTCAGTAATGTGTTGTATTGGAGAGTGGTACTCAGTAATGTGTTGTATTGGAGAGTGGTACTCAGTAATGTGTTGTATTGGAGAGTGGTACTCAGTAATGTGTTGTATTGGAGAGTGGTACTCAGTAATGTGTTGTATTGGAGCGTGGTACTCAGTAATGTGTTGTATTGGAGCGTGGTACTCAGTAATGTGTTGTATTGGAGAGTGGTACTCAGTAATGTGTTGTATTGGAGAGTGGTACTCAGTAATGTGTTGTATTGGAGAGTGGTACTCAGTAATGTGTTGTATTGGAGAGTGGTACTCAGTAATGTGTTGTATTGGAGAGTGGTACTCAGTAATGTGTTGTATTGGAGAGTGGTACTCAGTAATGTGTTGTATTGGAGAGTGGTACTCAGTAATGTGTTGTATTGGAGAGTGGTACTCAGTATTGTGTTGTATTGGAGCGTGGTACTCAGTAATGTGTTGTATTGGAGCGTGGTACTCAGTAATGTGTTGTATTGGAGAGTGGTACTCAGTAATGTGTTGTATTGGAGCGTGGTACTCAGTAATGTGTTGTATTGGAGAGTGGTACTCAGTAATGTGTTGTATTGGAGAGTGGTACTCAGTAATATGTTGTATTGGAGAGTGGTACTCAGTAATGTGTTGTATTGGAGAGTGGTACTCAGTAATGTGTTGTATTGGAGAGTGGTACTCAGTAATGTGTTGTATTGGAGAGTGGTACTCAGTAATGTGTTGTATTGGAGCGTGGTACTCAGTAATGTGTTGTATTGGAGAGTGGTACTCAGTAATGTGTTGTATTGGAGAGTGGTACTCAGTAATGTGTTGTATTGGAGAGTGGTACTCAGTAATGTGTTGTATTGGAGAGTGGTACTCAGTAATGTGTTGTATTGGAGAGTGGTACTCAGTAATGTGTTGTATTGGAGAGTGGTACTCAGTAATGTGTTGTATTGGATTTGCCCCAAACACAACACGTTGCAGTAAATGATGAGTCGCTAGGTGCCACGGTCTTATCCAATGTCTTTTAGTTCTGAACTGTGTTCTGTTTCCCCCTCTGGGTCTAGAATCCACCCAGTCAGTGATGCACCAACTGCTCCAGAACCTTCCCCCTCTGCCTGCCAGCGAGATCACGGACCCCCATGATGACGTCACTCTGCCCCGCCTCATAGAGGCGCTGGAGAAGAGACACAAGATCAGGCAGATGATGACCCAGGAGTACAACAGGGCTGGTAGGATGGGGACCCAGGAGTACAACAGGGCTGGTAGGATGGGGACCCAGGAGTACAACAGGGCTGGTAGGATGGGGACCCAGGAGTACAACAGGGCTGGTAGGATGGGGACCCAGGAGTACAACAGGGCTGGTAGGATGGGGACCCAGGAGTACAACAGGGCTGGTAGGATGGGGACCCAGGAGTACAACAGGGCTGGTAGGATGGGGACCCAGGAGTACAACAGGGCTGGTAGGATGGGGACCCAGGAGTACAACAGGGCTGGTAGGATGGGGACCCAGGAGTACCGACAGGGCTGGTAGGATGGGGACCCAGGAGTCCCGACAGGGCTGGTAGGATGGGGACCCAGGAGTCCCGACAGGGCTGGTAGGATGGGGACCCAGGAGTCCCGACAGGGCTGGTAGGATGATGACCCAGGAGTACCGACAGGGCTGGTAGGATGGGGACCCAGGAGTACCGACAGGGCTGGTAGGATGGGGACCCAGGAGTACCGACAGGGCTGGTAGGATGGGGACCCAGGAGTACCGACAGGGCTGGTAGGATGGGGACCCAGGAGTACCGACAGGGCTGGTAGGATGGGGACCCAGGAGTACCGACAGGGCTGGTAGGATGGGGACCCAGGAGTACCGACAGGGCTGGTAGGATGGGGACCCAGGAGTACCGACAGGGCTGGTAGGATGGGGACCCAGGAGTACCGACAGGGCTGGTAGGATGGGGACCCAGGAGTACCGACAGGGCTGGTAGGATGGGGACCCAGGAGTACAACAGGGCTGGTAGGATGGGGACCCAGGAGTACAACAGGGCTGGTAGGATGAGGACCACAAACTCATCAAGCTGGTTCTAGGGCTTTTTGATCACGTCTTATTTTGTATTCCTTCTCTTTCCTTCCCTTTCTCCATCCAGCCGACATGTTTAAGTCCAAGCTCCAGGAGCTGGACAGTAGCCTGGTCTCCAAGGAGAACTTCATCCAGGACCAGAGAGGTCAACTGGGAGAGAAGGACAAGACCCTTCATAGCCAGAAGACTGAGATAGACCGTCTGGAGAAGAAGTCCAAGATGCTGGAGTACAAGGTAAACACAATGAAATAGTACAGACTATACTGCTGGCCTTCACCAATCACTACAAGGTATGACAGAGAACAAGCTACATGGTCAGGTAGGTACAGGCGGCCATATTGAGTGTACCGGGCAGGTGGGTGACAGGCGGCCATATTGAGTGTACCGGTCAGGTGGGTGACAGGCGGCCATATTGAGTGTACCGGTCAGGTAGGTACAGACGGCCATATGGAGTGTACCAGTCAGGTGGGTGGCAGGCGGCCATATTGAGTGTACCGGTCAGGTAGGTGGCAGGCGGCCATATTGAGTGTACCGGTCAGGTGGGTGGCAGGCGGCCATATTGAGTGTACCGGTCAGGTAGGTGGCATGCGGCCATATTGAGTGTACCGGTCAGGTGGGTGGCAGGCGGCCATATGGAGTGTACCGGTCAGGTAGGTGGCAGGCGGCCATATTGGGTGTACCGGTCAGGTAGGTGGCAGGCGGCCATATGGAGTGTACCGGTCAGGTAGGTGGCAGGCGGCCATATTGAGTGTACCGGTCAGGTGGGTGGCAGGCGGCCATATGGAGTGTACCGGTCAGGTGGGTGGCAGGCGGCCATATGGAGTGTACCGGTCAGGTAGGTGGCAGGCGGCCATATTGAGTGTACCGGTCAGGTAGGTGGCAGGCGGCCATATGGAGTGTACCGGTCAGGTGGGTGGCAGGCGGCCATATGGAGTGTACCGGTCAGGTAGGTGGCAGGCGGCCATATGGAGTGTACCGGTCAGGTAGGTGGCAGGCGGCCATATTGAGTGTACCGGTCAGGTGGGTGGCAGGCGGCCATATGGAGTGTACCGGTCAGGTAGGTGGCAGGCGGCCATATTGGGTGTACCGGTCAGGTGGGTGGCAGGCGGCCATATGGAGTGTACCGGTCAGGTGGGTGGCAGGCGGCCATATGGAGTGTACCGGTCAGGTGGGTGGCAGGCGGCCATATTGGGTGTACCGGTCAGGTAGGTGGCAGGCCTATTTCATGAAGCATGAGATGTTTTCCATTTCATATTGAGTGGTTATTGAAAGGAAGAGGGATGGAAAGATTTTTCTAATAAATTGAAGAACTATTGTCATTTTCAATAGATGTAAAAACAGACTTTGTTTACTTGCTGTTTTGAGGTGAAAACATTACTTTGAGATGGTGGTGCGTTAAGCCAATCAGAAATACTTTCAGATCCCCAGATGGGAACATTTATATGCCTACAGTTCTGGTAGCCTATAGGCCTAGTTCTCTGTGTAACCAGGTAGCCTATAGGCTTACTTCTATGTGTAACCAGGTAGCCTATAGGCTTACTTCTCTGTGTAACCAGGTAGCCTATAGGCTTACTTCTATGCGTAACCAGGTAGCCTATAGGCTTACTTCTATGTGTAACCAGGTAGCCTATAGGCTTACTTCTATGTGTAACCAGGTAGCCTATAGGCTTACTTCTATGTGTAACCAGGTAGCCTATAGGCTTACTTCTCTGTGTAACCAGGTAGCCTATAGGCTTACTTCTATGCGTAACCAGGTAGCCTATAGGCTTACTTCTATGTGTAACCAGGTAGCCTATAGGCTTACTTCTATGCGTAACCAGGTAGCCTATAGGCCTAGTTTTATGCGTAACCAGGTAGCCTATAGGCTTACTTCTATGTGTAACCAGGTAGCCTATAGGCCTAGTTCTATGTAACCGGGTAGCCTATAGGTCTAGTTCTGTGTAACCAGGTAGCCTATAGGCTTACTTCTATGTGTAACCAGGTAGCCTATAGGCTTACTTCTATGTGTAACCAGGTAGCCTATAGGCTTACTTCTATGTGTAACCAGGTAGCCTATAGGCTTACTTCTATGTGTAACCAGGTAGCCTATAGGCTTACTTCTATGTGTAACCAGGTAGCCTATAGGCTTACTTCTATGTGTAACCAGGTAGCCTATAGGCTTACTTCTATGTGTAACCAGGTAGCCTATAGGCTTACTTCTATGTGTAACCAGGTAGCCTATAGGCTTACTTCTATGTGTAACCAGGTAGCCTATAGGCTTACTTCTATGTGTAACCAGGTAGCCTATAGGCTTACTTCTATGTGTAACCAGGTAGCCTATAGGCTTACTTCTATGTGTAACCAGGTAGCCTATAGGCTTACTTCTATGTGTAACCAGGTAGCCTATAGGCTTACTTCTATGTGTAACCAGGTAGCCTATAGGCCTAGTTCTATGTGTAACCAGGTAGCCTATAGGCTTACTTCTATGTGTAACCAGGTAGCCTATAGGCTTACTTCTATGTGTAACCAGGTAGCCTATAGGCTTACTTCTCTGTGTAACCAGGTAGCCTATAGGCTTACTTCTATGTGTAACCAGGTAGCCTATAGGCCTAGTTCTATGTGTAACCAGGTAGCCTATAGGCTTACTTCTATGTGTAACCAGGTAGCCTATAGGCTTACTTCTATGTGTAACCAGGTAGCCTATAGGCCTAGTTCTATGTGTAACCAGGTAGCCTATAGGCTTACTTCTATGTGTAACCAGGTAGCCTATAGGCTTACTTCTCTGTGTAACCAGGTAGCCTATAGGCTTAGTTCTATGTGTAACCAGGTAGCCTATAGGCCTAGTTCTATGTGTAACCAGGTAGCCTATAGGCTTACTTCTATGTGTAACCAGGTAGCCTATAGGCTTACTTCTCTGTGTAACCAGGTAGCCTATAGGCTTAGTTCTATGTGTAACCAGGTAGCCTATAGGCTTACTTCTATGTGTAACCAGGTAGCCTATAGGCTTACTTCTCTGTGTAACCAGGTAGCCTATAGGCCTAGTTCTATGTGTAACCAGGTAGCCTATAGGCCTAGTTCTATGTGTAACCAGGTAGCCTATAGGCCTAGTTCTATGTGTAACTGGGGAGCCTATAGGCCTAGTTCTATGTGTAACTGGGGAGCCTATAGGCTTAGTTCTATGTGTAACCGGGTAGCCTATAGGCTTACTTCTATGTGTAACCAGGTAGCCTATAGGCTTACTTCTCTGTGTAACCAGGTAGCCTATAGGCTTACTTCTATGTGTAACCAGGTAGCCTATAGGCCTAGTTCTATGTGTAACCAGGTAGCCTATAGGCTTACTTCTATGTGTAACCAGGTAGCCTATAGGCTTACTTCTATGTGTAACCAGGTAGCCTATAGGCCTAGTTCTATGTGTAACCAGGTAGCCTATAGGCTTACTTCTATGTGTAACCAGGTAGCCTATAGGCTTACTTCTCTGTGTAACCAGGTAGCCTATAGGCTTAGTTCTATGTGTAACCAGGTAGCCTATAGGCCTAGTTCTATGTGTAACCAGGTAGCCTATAGGCTTACTTCTCTGTGTAACCAGGTAGCCTATAGGCCTAGTTCTATGTGTAACCAGGTAGCCTATAGGCCTAGTTATATGTGTAACCAGGTAGCCTATAGGCTTACTTCTATGTGTAACCAGGTAGCCTATAGGCTTACTTCTATGTGTAACCAGGTAGCCTATAGGCTTACTTCTATGCGTAACCGGGTAGCCTATAGGCTTACTTCTATGTGTAACCAGGTAGCCTATAGGCCTAGTTCTATGTGTAACTGGGGAGCCTATAGGCTTAGTTCTATGTGTAACCGGGTAGCCTATAGGCCTAGTTCTATGTGTAACTGGGGAGCCTATAGGCCTAGTTTTATGTGTAACCGGGTAGCCTATAGGCCTAGTTCTGTGCGTAACCGGGGAGCCTATAGGCTTACTTCTATGTGTAACCAGGTAGCCTATAGGCCTAGTTCTATGTGTAACCAGGTAGCCTATAGGCCTAGTTCTATGTGTAACCAGGTAGCCTATAGGCTTACTTCTATGTGTAACCAGGTAGCCTATAGGCCTAGTTCTATGTGTAACCAGGTAGCCTATAGGCTTACTTCTATGTGTAACCAGGTAGCCTATAGGCCTAGTTCTATGTGTAACCAGGTAGCCTATAGGCGGTGCTCTTCCTTATTCAACATTGACAAGGGCTCTCCAAAGACCATGACTAAATTGTCAACGATGAAATAAACAAACTTTTTCCTCAAAAGTGTAGCATAGGCTCTACAAACAACGTGTCCTCTCAGACAATGACAACAGTAAGACTGGAATAATAATATAGTGAATGTATTTACATAAATTACCATAACTCCTATCATTTACAAATGTTTATTTGGTTAACAGAGAATGTACTGCTGGTGATTTATATGTAATGGAGAATTGATAGACACTCAAACGCAAACAATTCACACAATGCAGTTAGTCTTTGTCCACCAATCAATCAACCAGTCGACTAAATGGGATCAGCCCTAGTGAACCGGTCAGGTATTTCCTGGTCTGTAGTGCCATGTACTGTCACTTAACATCTCTCTCTCTCTCGCTCTCCGTCAGATTGAGATCCTGCAGAAGACCACCAACATCTATGAGGATGACAAGCGTACGTTACAGCAGGAGCTGGAGAGCAGAGAGCAGCGTCTGCAGAGAGAGCAGACGGAGAAGAGACGCATGGAGCAGCGCATGCAGGGCATGGTCCAGGACACCAAACACAAGTGGGAGAAGGAGTGTGTGAGTAGACTAGAGGAGGAGGATCTCTCTCTCTGCCGCAGCAGGAGGAGGGGGATCTCTCTCTGTGCCGCAGGAGGGGGATCTTTGCCCTGGGGCTTGTAAACAAAAACGGAGAAATGGAGAGATCTACGGGGCTTTATCCAAGTCCAGCCAAACTTTTGATACAGGAAACAGTGATGAGTATCAACTTTCACCTGTAACAAAACAAAGGGCATTATGGGAGATGACATCTAAAGGTTTAACAGTAGTAGCAGCTGCACTTTGATAAATAACATCACCATAATCAACAACCGATAGAAAGGTTGACTGAATAATCTGCTTCCTACCGCTCAGAGAAAGACACCGTCTGTTTCTGTAGAAAAAGACCACTTTAAACCTTAGCTTCCTCAGCCAGAAGAAGTTAACCAGCTCATCTATATGTTTTATAAACGTCCAATCCAGATCGATCCAAAGGCCTCAGTATTTATCTGCAGGAACACGTTCCGTTGGAGAACCGTCTAAATGACTGAACATGCAGTTTATCTGGAACATTCTTACCAGACTTTAAAAACAGTGTATTTAGTTTTTGCTCAAGTTTTAAATCGGCAAAGGGATTCCTGCATACAGTGCATTCAGGAAGTATTCAGGCCCCTTGACGTTTTCCACATTTTGTTACAGCCTTATTCTAAAATTGATTAATTAAAACATTTTTCTTATCAATCTACACACAGTAATCTATAACGACAAATTTTTGCTATTTTTTTATATGTATATAATATAAAAAATAGCAAACATGTTGTCATTATAGATTATTGTGTGTGTATATATATATATATATATACAGTTGAAGTCGGAAGTTTACGTACACTTAGGTTGGAGTCGATTAACTTGTTTTTCAACCACTCCACAAATTTCTTGTTAACAAACTATAGTTTTGGCAAGTCGGTTAGGACATCTACTTTGTGCATGACACAAGTCATTTTTCCAACAATTGTTTACAGACAGACTATTTCAATTATAACTCACTGTTTCATAATTCCAGTGGGTCAGAAGTTTACTGAGCCTTTCTGGAAAATTCCAGAAAATAATGTCATGGGTTTAGAAGCTTCTGATAGGCTAATTGACATCATTTGAGTCAATTGGAGGTGTACCTGTGGATGTATTTCAAGACCTACCTTCAATCTCAGTGCCTCTTTGCTTGACATCATGGGAAAATCAAAAGAAATCAGCCAATACCTCAGAATAAACATTGGAGACCTCCACAAGTCTGGTTCATCATTGTGAGCAATTTCCAAACGCCTGAAGGTACCATGTTCATCTGTACAAACAATAGTACGCAAGTATAAACACCATGGGACCACGCAGCCGTCATACCGCTCAGGAAGGAGACGCGCTCTGTCTCCTAGAGATGAACGTACTTTGGTGCGACAATTGCAAATCAATCCCAGAACAACAGCAAAGGACCTTGTGAAGATGCTGGAGGAAGCAGGTACAAAAGTATCTATATTCACAGTAAAACGAGTCTAATATCGACAACCTGAAATGCCGCTCAGCAAGGAAGAAGCCACTGCTCCAAAACCGCCATAAAAAAAGCCACACTACGGTTTCCAACTGCACATGGGGACAAATATTGTACTTTTTCCTCTGGTCTGATGTAACATAAATATAACTGTTTGGCCATAATGACCATTGTTATGTTTGGAGGAAAAAGGGAGATGCTTGCAAGCTGAAGAACACCATCCCAACCGTGAAGCACAGGGGTGGCAGCATCATGTTGTGGGGGTGCTTTGCTGCAGGAGGGACTGGTGCACTTCACAAAATAGATGGCATCATGAGGAAGGACAATTATGTGGATATATTGAAGCAACATCTCAAGACATCAGTCAGGAAGTTAAAGCTTGGTTGCAAATTGGTCTTCCAAATGGACAATGACCCCAAGCATACTTCCAAAGTTGTGGCAGAATGACTTATGGACAACAAAGTCAAGGTATTGGTGTGGCCATCACAAAGCCCTGACCTCAATCCCATAGAAAATGTGTGGCCAGAACTGAAAAAGCGTGTGCGAGCAAGGAGGCCTACAAACCTGACTCAGTTACACCAGCTCTGTCAGGAGGAATGGGCCAAAATTCACCCAACTTATTGTGGGAAGCTTGTGGACGGCTACCCAAAACGTTTGACCTAAGTTAAACAATTTAAAGGCAATGCTACCAAATACTAATTGAGTGTATGTAAACTTCTGACCCACTGGGAATGTGATGAAAGAAATAAAACCTGAAATAAATCATTCTCTCTACTATTATTCTAACATTTCACATTATTAAAATAGTGGTGGATAGTGGTTAAACAGCCGCAGATCCGGGTCTGATGGAATCGTGAGTAACCGCTGTGAGTTACCATGGGCGCCTTCCTCCAACGATGCTCCGCTGGATGAGGGGTAGCGCAGGCAGCCTGTGAGGCGTGTGAAGGCCCCATTTTGATTTGTTTAGCGGGTAGTATTTGTCAGAATGGTTCCTGAGCACTCCCTCCCCTGCCACTATAGCTGAGGAACCCCGTCTTATTGGTGCTTGGCCTGATCGTTCAGGGTGGCGCTCTCAAATGCCTCCTGTTATTGGGTAGCATCCTTCAGTAAGGCCGGTCGCTCCTGAAGCTCCTTGTTCTCCAAGTGAGGCCAAATCATCCCACCCTTTAAGTCACAAATGTCTTTGCATTTTTCACAAAGGAAGGTGGCAAGGGTCCTTCTTTTACACTAAAACAAACATAATTTACAGTTCAACAATCACCTGGGCGCGTATTAACCGGTACAACAATCACCTGGGCGAGTATTAACTGGTACAACAATCACCTGGGCGAGTATTAACTGGTACAACAATCACCTGGGCGAGTATTAACTGGTACAACAATCACCTGGGCGAGTATTAACTGGTACAACAATCACCTGGGCGCGTATTAACCGGTACAACAATCACCTGGGCGCGTATTAACTGGTACAACAATCACCTGGGCGCGTATTAACCGGTACAACAATCACCTGGGCGCGTATTAACTGGTACAACAATCACCTGGGCGCGTATTAACCGGTACAACAATCACCTGGGCGCGTATTAACTGGTACAACAATCACCTGGGCGCGTATTAACTGGTACAACAATCACCTGGGCGAGTATTAACCGGTACAACAATCACCTGGGCGAGTGTTAACCGGTACAACAATCACCTGGGCGAGTGTTAACCGGTACAACAATCACCTGGGCGCGTATTAACTGGTACAACAATCACCTGGGCGCGTATTAACTGGTACAACAATCACCTGGGCGAGTATTAACTGGTACAACAATCACCTGGGCGCGTATTAACTGGTACAACAATCACCTGGGCGAGTATTAACCGGTACAACAATCACCTGGGCGAGTATTAACTGGTACAACAATCACCTGGGCGAGTATTAACCGGTACAACAATCACCTGGGCGAGTATTAACTGGTACAACAATCACCTGGGCGTGTATTAACCGGTACAACAATCACCTGGGCGAGTATTAACTGGTACAACAATCACCTGGGCGCGTATTAACCGGTACAACAATCACCTGGGCGAGTATTAACTGGTACAACAATCACCTGGGCGAGTATTAACTGGTACAACAATCACCTGGGCGAGTATTAACTGGTACAACAATCACCTGGGCGAGTATTAACTGGTACAACAATCACCTGGGTGAGTATTAACTGGTACAACAATCACCTGGGCGAGTATTAACTGGTACAACAATCACCTGGGCGAGTATTAACTGGTACAACAATCACCTGGGCGAGTATTAACTGGTACAACAATCACCTGGGCGAGTATTAACTAGTACAACAATCACCTGGGCGAGTATTAACTGGTACAACAATCACCTGGGCGAGTATTAACTGGTACAACAATCACCTGGGCGAGTATTAACTAGTACAACAATCACCTGGGCGAGTGTTAACCGCTACAACAATCACCTGGGCGCGTGTTAACCGGTACAACAATCACCTGGGCGAGTATTAACTGGTACAACAATCACCTGGGCGAGTATTAACCGGTACAACAATCACCTGGGCGAGTGTATTAACCTGGGCGAGTGTATTAACCCTGGCTGGTTCTGGTTTGTGTTTCCAGGAGCGTCGTGTGTGTGCCAAGCAGCTGGAGATGCAGAACAAGCTGTGGGTGAAAGACGAGAAGCTGAAGCAGCTGAAGGCCATCGTGACGGAGAGCAAGACCCCCTCAGACCAGCGCCCCGCCCCCGACAAGCCCCAGCGCCCCTCCCGGGAGAAGGACCGCGTCCCCGCCAAGAGATCGGCCTCGCCGTCACCCGTTCCCGTACGTTACCACGACATGGCGCTTCTAGAGCACTGACTCATCTAGTTAATATACCCTACTGAAGTGTTTTCCTAATCAAAGGAAGCAAACGGAATCCCCTCTCCAAAACAAACTACTGTTTCCCCCTTTTACTGCTAACAGGTTGACCTCAGCTGACTGACTGGTCTGTTAATCATGATGTGAAAACACATCTGCTTGTTATTTTACGCGTTACAATGTGGACTTAACGACTTCCATTTACTGGCCCTGACCTTTTGTGGAAGGTTTATATGAGTCCACTGTTCTTTGTCAGACTTTGATTCGATGTAACATTATGTAATTGTGTGTTGTCTATCTGGTATGCATGCAGCCTGTGTATGTTTGTTAGTGTGTGCAGGCAGCCATGTAATGGATGGATGGATGGATAGTATGTAACGGATGGATGGTATGTAATGGATGGATGGATGGTATGTAACGGATGGATGGATGGTATGTGGATGGATGGATGGTATGTAATGGATGATGGATGGTATGTAATGGATGATGGATGGTATGTAATGGATGATGGATGGTATATGATGGATGGTATGTAACGGATGATGGATGGTATGTAACGGATGATGGATGGTATGTAACGGATGATGGATGGTATGTAACGGATGATGGATGGTATGTAACGGATGGATGGATGGTATGTAACGGATGGATGGATGGTATGTGGATGGATGGATGGTATGTAATGGATGGATGGATGGTATGTGATGGATGGTATGTAACGGATGATGGATGGTATGTAATGGATGATGAATGGTATGTAACGGAGGATGGTATGTAACGGATAATGGATGGTATGTAATGGATGGTATGTAACGGATGATGGATGGTATGTAATGGATGATGGATGGTATGTAATGGATGATGGATGGTATGTAATGGATGATGGATGGTATGTAATGGATGATGGATGGTATGTAATGGATGATGGATGGTATGTAATGGATGATGGATGGTATGTAATGGATGATGGATGGTATGTAATGGATGATGGATGGTATGTAATGGATGATGGATGGTATATGATGGATGGTATGTAACGGATGATGGATGGTATGTAACGGATGATGGATGGTATGTAACGGATGATGGATGGTATGTAACGGATGGATGGATGGTATGTAACGGATGGATGGATGGTATGTAACGGATGGATGGATGGTATGTGGATGGATGGATGGTATGTGATGGATGGATGGATGGTATGTGATGGATGGATGGATGGTATGTAATGGATGGATGGATGGTATGTAACGGATGATGGATGGTATGTAATGGATGATGAATGGTATGTAACGGAGGATGGTATGTAACGGATGATGGATGGTATGTAATGGATGGTATTTAACGGATGATGGATGGTATGTAATGGATGATGGATGGTATGTAATGGATGATGGATGGTATGTAATGGATGATGGATGGTATGTAATGGATGATGGATGGTATGTAATGGATGATGGATGGTATGTAATGGATGATGGATGGTATGTAATGGATGATGGATGGTATGTAATGGATGATGGATGGTATGTAATGGATGATGGATGGTATGTAATGGATGATGGATGGTATATGATGGATGGTATGTAACGGATGATGGATGGTATGTAACGGATGATGGATGGTATGTAACGGATGATGGATGGTATGTAACGGATGATGGATGGTATGTAACGGATGATGGATGGTATGTAACGGATGGATGGATGGTATGTAACGGATGGATGGATGGTATGTAACGGATGATGGATGGATGGTAATGGATGGATGGATGGTATGTAATGGATGGATGGATGGTATGTAATGGATGGATGGATGGTATGTAACGGATGGATGGATGGTATGTAACGGATGGATGGATGGTATGTAATGGATGGATGGATGGTATGTAACGGATGATGGATGGATGGTAATGGATGGATGGATGGTATGTAATGGATGGATGGATGGTATGTAATGGATGGATGGTATGTAAATGGATGGATGGTATGTAACGGATGGATGGATGGTATGTAACGGATGGATGGATGGTATGTAACGGATGGATGGTATGTAACGGATGGATGGTATGTAACGGATGGATGGTATGTAACGGATGGATGGATGTTATGTAACTGATGGATGGATGGTATGTAACTGATGGATGGATGGTATGTAATGGATGGATGGATGGATGGTATGTAATGGATGGATGGATGGTATGTAATGGATGGATGGATGGTATGTAATGGATGGATGGATGGTATGTAATGGATGGATGGATGGTATGTAATGGATGGATGGTATGTAATGGATGGATGGTATGTAATGGATGGATGGATGGTATGTAACAGATGGATGGATGGTATGTAACGGATGGATGGATGGTATGTAACAGATGGATGGATGGTATGTAACAGATGGATGGATGGTATGTAACGGATGGATGGATGGTATGTAACGGATGGATGGATGGTATGTAACGGATGGATGGATGGTATGTAACGGATGGATGGATGGTATGTAACGGATGGATGGATGGTATGTAACAGATGGATGGATGGTATGTAAATGGATGGATGGTATGTAACGGATGGATGGTATGTAACGGATGGATGGATGGTATGTAACTGATGGATGGATGGTATGTAATGGATGGATGGATGGTATGTAATGGATGGATGGTATGTAATGGATGGATGGTATGTAATGGATGGATGGATGGTATGTAATGGATGGATGGATGGTATGTAATGGATGATGGATGGTATGTAATGGATGATGGATGGTATGTAATGGATGGATGGATGGTATGTAATGGATGGATGGTATGTAATGGATGGATGGATGGTATGTAATGGATGGATGGATGGTATGTAATGGATGGATGGATGGTATGTAATGGATGGATGGATGGTATGTAATGGATGGATGGTATGTAATGGATGGATGGATGGTATGTAATGGATGGATGGTATGTAACGGATGGATGGATGGTATGTAAATGGATCCCAACTAGCTGGTTGACTTGTCTATCTGCACCACCACCATACTCTGCCCTGCAGCCCGTCCACTCCAGGTCCAGCCAGGCCCTAGACCCAGTGTACGCCCCTCCCCAGCAGGTCAGGCAGTGGCCAGGCTCCCACCCCACCTCCCCTCCGCAGAGCGCCAGCACCAGTTCCCCCTCTGTAACCTCCTGCATCTCAGAGTGGGAGCAGAGAGTCCCTCAGGACAGACACGCTATCGCTAACCCGTCCCAGTACCGGGCCCTTAAGACTAGAACCCTAGCTCAGACCCAGGGTCTACCCAGCAGCCTTAGCAGGAGGAGAGGCAGGTGTTGGGACAGAGAGGAAGAGAGAGAGGTTCCTGACCAGACCTGTGATCTAGACCTAGAGGAGCAGGAAGGAGATTACAGGGTCAGTGAGTCTCAACAGACTAAGGTGGTAAGGTCATCTGGTAGGTAGCAGAACTGCAGTAGATTACTCTAACCAGCTCATCAGCTGACCTTTAGGTTTGTGAACGCTTCTCCCTCTATATAACTGGTACTATGTTCTTGTTTACACTTTAGACCGATTTGAAATGATTTTCTAACGTAACAGGATTGGTTGTTCCTCCTAAAACATCCATGTATAACATGTCCACTATCAAACCATGTTTCAGTCGATTTCTACCACCATGATGACTGATCTCTGATGGAATCAGATTGAGTGGTTTGGTTGGCTAGATTGTACTTCCTGTAGAGTTGATGTTCTATTACTGTCACGAACTCCCAGCAATGTAATGGTTTTATTGTTAGCAACACATAATGCTCTGACTCTGACTTTCCCCTTCTGCTTCGTTGTTTCCGTCGACGACCAGACGGGTACCCCGGTGCGTGCGGTCCACAGGCGCTCCCACTCTGCGGGCGGGGAGAGGTGGGTGAACCACAAGCCGTCTTCGAACGTGGAGCTGGACACTGTGATGCAGCCCATCCTGGGTTCCAACGCCATTAAGGTCTCTGCCCCCAGCGAGAAGGCCCTGGCCAAGTGTGACAAGTACATGCTCACTCACCAAGACGTGGCCTCTGATGGAGAGATACAGACCAAACTCATTAAGGTACGTACCGGCCAGACTTGCAAAAAACTCTCTACCGTTAAATTTCAATTAATATCCTGCCCGTTAATTTGCTTTAATCACTGAACACAACCAGCGCCTATTAGAGACAGGCATCTATTACCTTACTAACCCTCTCGCCCTCTTCTGATTTTCCACTTTTTGACTTCGCCGTTCTCTCACTCGTTTTGGATCGATTCCAGATTGCCTGGCTGTTGCCTCACCCAAATGTTGTTCTGCCAATTTGATCACTGCTAGCTTGAATTTGATGTCATTTTCTTTTAGTTGACACCATGGCTGGCAGCGAGTAGTGAATATTTTTTAAATGCCCGTGGGAATATCAGAGTTGTCCATTTGTAACCTTGAAATCAGTTAGACCCGCCGTTTATTTGACACTGTTTTATTTGCTGAAATGTGTGCCGATGCCTGGTGTCGTAGCGTTTGCTGTCATGTGAAGATTGTTATATTATCAAATCAATTCTCTATGTGTAATTATTCCTTACGTGATTAAACTAATCATGTAACATTAATTAACTAGGAAGTTGGGGCACCACGGGAAAATGTTTAGTCTATTTCCCGGATGAACTCTTCAGATATTTTCATATCTTATCGATTTAGTCTTCTATTAATGTATTATTACCTCGTCAGTCTCATTCCTGAATGTCACAAACCCTTGGATATCTGCACGAACCCTCGCATCAAAAATCATGAATCAGCGATATACAAATTGGCTTAATTATTTATTTACTAACTAATCAATTACATAAAACACACACGCAATAGTTAATCATTGGTTGCTGACATGATACACTGATATGTCCCTAGTGGGATAAGCCGATATGACGGCTTTGTAGACAAAGGAAAGGGGTGGGGCCAGCTCAAGAGCGGGAAACTCGGAGTGGACCCCCGTACATACACCACACTCATGGACATGCTTGTACTTTGAACATGAACAACCACTCATCCGAAAATAAATTGCAATTTACATATTTACGAGTGTATGCCTTTGTTGTTGCTCTCTGCGATCACTGGTCCGTCTGCTGGATAGATTGTCGACAGTCTCTGTTTTGTCCACCAGCGATCAGTCTTACGGAGTTGTAGCTTGTTATAAAGGATACGTCAGAGTACTATTCGATCGTTCGACCGGTTGCATTTACCAGACTAAAGTATTAAAACTGCTGCAGTCTGAATAATTGTTCTTTAGTTTATAGAGTTCTTAGCCATTTCAACATGGGAATGATCTCCACATTCTCTGTTCTTGTCCTTTTGGTAGAGTTGCCAACCATTTTAACATGTAGCGACAGCTTCCATGTTTTCTGGTCTAATGTACATTTTGTCAGAAGTGTTTTTTAAAAACTTTTAGTGGAAAAGGGGGTGTTCCATGACACCGTGTAATGTATGTGACCTCGCGGGGGCGTTCCGTGTAATGTCTGTGGCTCGCGGGGGCGTTCCGTGTAATGTCTGTGGCTCGCGTGGGCGTTCCGTGTAATGTCTGTGGCTCGCGGGGGCGTTCCGTGTAATGTCTGTGGCTCACGGGGGCGTTCCGTGTAATGTCTGTGGCTCGCGGGGGCGTTCCGTGTAATGTCTGTGGCTCACGGGGGCGTTCCGTGTAATGTCTGTGGCTCGCGGGGGCGTGGCCACTGACTGATCCTAAGTTAATATGAAAAACAATTCTCATTTAGAAGATTAACATCACATAGACTTTTGGAAAGATAATTTATTTTTTCCCACATTCAGATGCTAACCCCATCATTGAATAAAGGTGAAATAAATAAAATTAATTTGAGAAGTGTATACTGTCCTTCATGAGGTCACCAAATGAAACAATCTCGACGTGACTTTTCCTTAAGTGTCCCCGGACCATTCCAAATGCCGCCTGTGGCCTGACGCCGCCTGTGGCCTGATGCCGCCTGTGGCCTAATCAATTCAAATCAAATGTTATTTGTCACATGCTCGGTAAACAACAGGTGTAAACTAACAGTGAAATGCTGACTGCCGGAGAAATAGTAGAATAAATACACAATAAGTAACGATTACTTGGCTATATACAGGTAGGACCAGTACTGAGTCGATGTGCAGGGGTACCAGGTTATAACATGGCTATATACAGGTAGGACCAGTACTGAGTCGATGTGCAGGGGTACCAGGTTATAACATGGCTATATACAGGGAGTACCAGTACTGAGTCGATGTGCAGGGGTACCAGGTTATAACATGGCTATATACAGGTAGGACCAGTACTGAGTCGATGTGCAGGGGTATGACTAAAATGTAAATGTGTTCTGTTGCCTGTGTTGTGATGCCTGTGTTGTGATGCCTGTGTTGTGATGCCTGTGTTGTGATGCCTGTGTTGTGATGCCTGTGTTGTGATGCCTGTGTTGTGATGCCTGTGTTGTGATGCCTGTGTTGTGATGCCTGTGTTGTGATGCCTGTGTTGTGATGCCTGTGTTGTGATGCCTGTGTTGTGATGCCTGTGTTGTGATGCCTGTGTTGTGATGCCTGTGTTGTGATGCCTGTGTTGTGATGCCTGTGTTGTGAACTTTAAGGGTGAAGTTTTCAAGACACGAGGTGGAGGACAGTCAGTCCAGTTCACTGATATAGAAACTCTGAGACAGGAGCTGCCCACTGGACCAAGGTAGGTGTCCTGTCTACTGCCATTTTAATGTCTGCTAACTTACTGCTTCTGCTAACTTACTACTACATAGAGACTGAGACCGGAGCTGCCCACTAGACCACGGTAGGTGTCCTGTCTACTGCCGTTTAATGTCTGCTAACTTACTGCTTCTGCTAACTTACTACTACATAGAGACTGAGACCGGAGCTGCCCACTAGACCACGGTAGGTGTCCTGTCTACTGCCGTTTAATGTCTGCTAACTTACTGCTTCTGCTAACTTACTACTACATAGAGACTGAGACCGGAGCTTCCCATCTGGAAGGACGTAGGTTTCCTGTCTACTGCTAACTTAGTACTGCTACTAGTAGTACTAGTACCACTGTTACTGCTAACTTACTCCATACATGCATACATCCCATGTTTTCATGAGTTGAATTAAAATACTACAGAAATGTTCCATATGCACACAAAAGCTTATTTCTCTCAGATTTTGTGCAAAAATGTGTTTACATCCCTGTTAGTGAGCATTTCTCCTTTGCTAAGATAATCCATCCACCTGACAGGTGTGGCATATCAATAAGCTGATTTAAACAGCACGATCATTACACAATAGAAACAATAGAAGGCCGCTCTAAAATGTGCAGTTGTCACACAATACCACATGTCTTGAGGGAGCAGCAATTGGCATGCTGACTGCAGGAATATCCACCAGAGCTGTTGCCAGAGAATTTTATGTTAATTTCTCTACCATAAGCCGCCTCCAACGTCGTTTTAGAGAATTTGTCAGTACGTTCAACCTTCCTCACAACCTCAGACCACGTGTAACCACGCCAGCCCAGGACCTCCACATCCGACTTCTACACCTGCAGGATCGTCTGAGAACAGCCACCCGGACAGCTGATGAAACTGTGGGTTTACACAACCGAAGAATTTCAGCACAAACTGTCAGAAACCGTCTCAGGGAAGCTCATCTGTGTGCTCGTCGTCCTCACCAGGTTCTTGACCAGACTGCAGTTCAGCTTCGTAACTGACTTCAGTGGGTAAATGTTCACCTTCGATGGCCACTGGCCTCGCTGGAGAAGTCTGCTCTTCACGGATGAATCCTGGTTTCAACTGTCCCTGGCAGATGGCAGACAGCGTGTATGGAGTCATGTTGGCAAGCAGTTTGCTGATGTCAATGTTGTGAACAGAGTGCCCCGTGGTGGGGTTATGGTATGGGCAGGCATAAGCTACGGACAATGAACACAATTGCATTTTATTGATTTGAATGCACAGAGATACCGTGACGAGATCCTGAGGCCCATTGTGGTGCCATTCATCCACCGCCATCACCTCATGTTTCAGCATGATAATGCACGACCCCCATGTTGAAGGGCCATGCATTAAAGTTCTTCCATGGCCTGCATACTGACCGGACATGTCACCCATTGAGCATGTTTGGGATGCTCTGGATCGACGTGTACGACAGCATGTTCCAGTTCCCTCCAATATCCAGCGACTTCACACAGCCATTGAAGAGGAGTGGGACAACATTCCACAGGCCACAATCAACAGCCTGATCAACTCTATGTGAAAGAGACGTGTCACGCTGCATGAGACAAATGGTGGTCACACCAAATACTGACTTGTTTTCTCATGCTCAACCTTTAAAGGTATCTGTGACCAACAGATTCATATCTTTAATTCAGTCATGTGAAATCCATAGACTAGGGCCTAATTAATTTAATTAACTGATTTCCTTACATGAACTGTAACTCAGTCACATCTTTTAAATTGGTCCATGTTGCGTTTATGTTTTTGTTCATTGTACATACATACATACATACATACATACATACATACATACATACATACATACATACATACATACATACATACATACATACATACATACATACATACATACATACATACATACATACATACATACATACATACATACATACATACATAGTGTATTCAGACCCTTCACTTTTCCCACATTTTGTTACGTTGCAGCCTTTTTCTGAAATGGATTAAATTGTTTTTTCCTCATCACTTTACACACAATACCCCATCATGACATCACAATACCCCATCATGACATCACAATACCCCATCATGACATCACAATACCCCATCATGACATCACAATACCCCATCATGACATCACAATACCCCATCACAAAGCAAAAACAGGTTTATTCAAAATAATAAACTGAAATCACATTTACATAAGTATTCAGACGCTCCACATCCAACCTGACAGAGCTTGAGAGGATCTACAGAGAAGAATGTGAGAAATTCCCCCAAATACAGGTGTGCCAAGCTTGTAGCATCATACCCAAGAAGACTTGCAGCTGTAATCGTTGCCAAAGGTCCTTCAACAAATTAAAGAGTCTGAATACTTATACATGTGTTATTTCAGTTTTTTTTTTTATAAATGTGCAAACATTTCTGAAACTTGTCTAATCTTGGATCACACAATGATAGTTTTGTGCTGCATAGCTCAGAACGATAAGGTGAAGATCAGTGATTTTTGTTTAGTCTGATGATGATGTCAAACACTCACGGTGTGTTCCTCCATTCAGCCGTAAGAGGAGGTCGTCAGAGGGCAACACTGCCCAGGGGGGCGACCGTATGGAGGGAGACTGGACAGATGTGGAGACCAGGGTAAGAGACAGGATTCACTCCCTACACTGGACTGGCTGTTCTGTTTTGTCTGGTCCCAGATCAGTTTGTGTCGTACCAGTCCTAGTGTTACGAAACCCATAACAAGCCTACTGGTTTTGCTGCACTCACTAGTCTGTAACCTGACTCGTTATGTCTAGTGGGGCTAGCTACATAGTCTGTAACCTGACTCGTTATGTCTAGTGGGGCTAGCTACATAGTCTGTAACCTGACTCATTATGTCTAGGGGTCCTAGCTACATGGTCTGTAACCTGACTCATTATGTCTAGGGGTCCTAGCTAGATGGTTTGTAACCTGACTCGTTATGTCTAGGGGTCCTAGCTACATGGTCTGTAACCTGACTCGTTATGTCTAGGGGTCCTAGCTACATAGTCTGTAACCTGACTCGTTATGTCTAGGGGTCCTAGTCCTAGCTACATGGTCTGTATCCTGACTCATTATGTCTAGGGGTCCTAGCTACATGGTCTGTAACCTGACTCATTATGTCTAGGGGTCCTAGCTACATGGTCTGTAACCTGACTCATTATGTCTAGGGGTCCTAGTTACGTGGTCTGTAACCTGACTCATTATGTCTAGAGGTCCTAGTTACATGGTCTGTAACCTGACTCATTATGTCTAGGGGTCCTAGTCCTAGCTACATGGTCTGTAACCTGACTCATTATGTCTAGGGGTCCTAGTTACATGGTCTGTAACCTGACTCGTTATGTCTAGTGGGGCTAGCTACATGGTCTGTAACCTGACTCATTATGTCTAGGGGTCCTAGCTACATGGTCTGTAACCTGACTCATTATGTCTAGTGGGGCTAGCTACATGGTCTGTAACCTGACTCATTATGTCTAGGGGTCCTAGCTACATGGTCTGTAACCTGACTCGTTATGTCTAGTGGGGCTAGCTACATGGTCTGTAACCTGACTCATTATGTCTAGGGGTCCTAGCTACATGGTCTGTAACCTGACTCATTATGTCTAGGGGTCCTAGTTACGTGGTCTGTAACCTGACTCATTATGTCTAGAGGTCCTAGTTACATGGTCTGTAACCTGACTCATTATGTCTAGGGGTCCTAGTCCTAGCTACATGGTCTGTAACCTGACTCATTATGTCTAGGGGTCCTAGTTACATGGTCTGTAACCTGACTCGTTATGTCTAGTGGGGCTAGCTACATGGTCTGTAACCTGACTCATTATGTCTAGGGGTCCTAGCTACATGGTCTGTAACCTGACTCATTATGTCTAGGGGTCCTAGCTACATGGTCTGTAACCTGACTCATTATGTCTAGTGGGGCTAGCTACATGGTCTGTAACCTGACTCATTATGTCTAGGGGTCCTAGCTACATGGTCTGTAACCTGACTCATTATGTCTAGTGGGGCTAGCTACATGGTCTGTAACCTGACTCATTATGTCTAGGGGTCCTAGTTACGTGGTCTGTAACCTGACTCATTATGTCTAGAGGTCCTAGTTACATGGTCTGTAACCTGACTCATTATGTCTAGGGGTCCTAGTCCTAGCTACATGGTCTGTAACCTGACTCATTATGTCTAGGGGTCCTAGTTACATGGTCTGTAACCTGACTCATTATGTCTAGGGGTCCTAGTCCTAGCTACATGGTCTGTAACCTGACTCATTATGTCTAGGAGTCCTAGCTACATGGTCTGTAACCTGACTCGTTATGTCTAGGGGTCCTAGCTACATGGTCTGTAACCTGACTCATTATGTCTAGGGGTCCTAGCTACATGGTCTGTAACCTGACTGTCTAGGGGTCCTAGCTACATGGTCTGTAACCTGACTCATTATGTCTAGGGGTCCTAGTTACATGGTCTGTAACCTGACTCGTTATGTCTAGTGGGGCTAGCTACATGGTCTGTAACCTGACTCATTATGTCTAGGGGTCCTAGCTACATGGTCTGTAACCTGACTCATTATGTCTAGGAGTCCTAGCTACATGGTCTGTAACCTGACTCATTATGTCTAGTGGGGCTAGCTACATGGTCTGTAACCTGACTCATTATGTCTAGGGGTCCTAGCTACATGGTCTGTAACCTGACTCATTATGTCTAGTGGGGCTAGCTACATGGTCTGTAACCTGACTGTCTAGAGGTCCTAGTTACATGGTCTGTAACCTGACTCATTATGTCTAGGGGTCCTAGCTACATGGTCTGTAACCTGACTCATTATGTCTAGTGGGGCTAGCTACATGGTCTGTAACCTGACTCATTATGTCTAGGGGTCCTAGTTACATGGTCTGTAACCTGACTCATTATGTCTAGGGGTCCTAGTCCTAGCTACATGGTCTGTAACCTGACTCATTATGTCTAGTGGGGCTAGCTACATGGTCTGTAACCTGACTCATTATGTCTAGTGGGGCTAGCTACATGGTCTGTAACCTGACTCATTATGTCTAGGGGTCCTAGTTACACGGTCTGTAACCTGACTCATTATGTCTAGGGGTCCTAGTCCTAGCTACATGGTCTGTAACCTGACTCATTATGTCTAGGAGTCCTAGCTACATGGTCTGTAACCTGACTGTCTAGGGGTCCTAGTCCTAGCTACATGGTCTGTAACCTGACTCATTATGTCTAGGGGTCCTAGCTACATGGTCTGTAACCTGACTCATTATGTCTAGGGGTCCTAGTTACATGGTCTGTAACCTGACTGTCTAGGGGTCCTAGCTACATGGTCTGTAACCTGACTGTCTAGGGGTCCTAGTTACATGGTCTGTAACCTGACTGTCTAGGGGTCCTAGTTACATGGTCTGTAACCTGACTGTCTAGGGGTCCTAGCTACATGGTCTGTAACCTGACTCATTATGTCTAGGGGTCCTAGTCCTAGCTACATGGTCTGTAACCTGACTCATTATGTCTAGTGGGGCTAGCTACATGGTCTGTAACCTGACTCATTATGTCTAGGGGTCCTAGCTACATGGTCTGTAACCTGACTCGTTATGTCTAGTGGGGCTAGCTACATGGTCTGTAACCTGACTCATTATGTCTAGGGGTCCTAGCTACATGGTCTGTAACCTGACTCATTATGTCTAGGGGTCCTAGTTACGTGGTCTGTAACCTGACTCATTATGTCTAGAGGTCCTAGTTACATGGTCTGTAACCTGACTCATTATGTCTAGGGGTCCTAGTCCTAGCTACATGGTCTGTAACCTGACTCATTATGTCTAGGGGTCCTAGTTACATGGTCTGTAACCTGACTCGTTATGTCTAGTGGGGCTAGCTACATGGTCTGTAACCTGACTCATTATGTCTAGGGGTCCTAGCTACATGGTCTGTAACCTGACTCATTATGTCTAGGGGTCCTAGCTACATGGTCTGTAACCTGACTCATTATGTCTAGTGGGGCTAGCTACATGGTCTGTAACCTGACTCATTATGTCTAGGGGTCCTAGCTACATGGTCTGTAACCTGACTCATTATGTCTAGTGGGGCTAGCTACATGGTCTGTAACCTGACTCATTATGTCTAGGGGTCCTAGTTACGTGGTCTGTAACCTGACTCATTATGTCTAGAGGTCCTAGTTACATGGTCTGTAACCTGACTCATTATGTCTAGGGGTCCTAGTCCTAGCTACATGGTCTGTAACCTGACTCATTATGTCTAGGGGTCCTAGTTACATGGTCTGTAACCTGACTCATTATGTCTAGGGGTCCTAGTCCTAGCTACATGGTCTGTAACCTGACTCATTATGTCTAGGAGTCCTAGCTACATGGTCTGTAACCTGACTCGTTATGTCTAGGGGTCCTAGCTACATGGTCTGTAACCTGACTCATTATGTCTAGGGGTCCTAGCTACATGGTCTGTAACCTGACTGTCTAGGGGTCCTAGCTACATGGTCTGTAACCTGACTCATTATGTCTAGGGGTCCTAGTTACATGGTCTGTAACCTGACTCGTTATGTCTAGTGGGGCTAGCTACATGGTCTGTAACCTGACTCATTATGTCTAGGGGTCCTAGCTACATGGTCTGTAACCTGACTCATTATGTCTAGGAGTCCTAGCTACATGGTCTGTAACCTGACTCATTATGTCTAGTGGGGCTAGCTACATGGTCTGTAACCTGACTCATTATGTCTAGGGGTCCTAGCTACATGGTCTGTAACCTGACTCATTATGTCTAGTGGGGCTAGCTACATGGTCTGTAACCTGACTGTCTAGAGGTCCTAGTTACATGGTCTGTAACCTGACTCATTATGTCTAGGGGTCCTAGCTACATGGTCTGTAACCTGACTCATTATGTCTAGTGGGGCTAGCTACATGGTCTGTAACCTGACTCATTATGTCTAGGGGTCCTAGTTACATGGTCTGTAACCTGACTCATTATGTCTAGGGGTCCTAGTCCTAGCTACATGGTCTGTAACCTGACTCATTATGTCTAGTGGGGCTAGCTACATGGTCTGTAACCTGACTCATTATGTCTAGTGGGGCTAGCTACATGGTCTGTAACCTGACTCATTATGTCTAGGGGTCCTAGTTACACGGTCTGTAACCTGACTCATTATGTCTAGGGGTCCTAGTCCTAGCTACATGGTCTGTAACCTGACTCATTATGTCTAGGAGTCCTAGCTACATGGTCTGTAACCTGACTGTCTAGGGGTCCTAGTCCTAGCTACATGGTCTGTAACCTGACTCATTATGTCTAGGGGTCCTAGCTACATGGTCTGTAACCTGACTCATTATGTCTAGGGGTCCTAGTTACATGGTCTGTAACCTGACTGTCTAGGGGTCCTAGCTACATGGTCTGTAACCTGACTGTCTAGGGGTCCTAGTTACATGGTCTGTAACCTGACTGTCTAGGGGTCCTAGTTACATGGTCTGTAACCTGACTGTCTAGGGGTCCTAGCTACATGGTCTGTAACCTGACTCATTATGTCTAGAGGTCCTAGCTACATGGTCTGTAACCTGACTGTCTAGGGGTCCTAGTTACATGGTCTGTAACCTGACTCATTATGTCTAGAGGTCCTAGCTACATGGTCTGTAACCTGACTGTCTAGGGGTCCTAGTTACATGGTCTGTAACCTGACTGTCTAGGGGTCCTAGCTACATGGTCTGTAACCTGACTGTCTAGGGGTCCTAGTTACATGGTCTGTAACCTGACTCATTATGTCTAGGGGTCCTAGCTACATGGTCTGTATCCTGACTCATTATGTCTAGGGGTCCTAGTTACATGGTCTGTAACCTGACTCGTTATGTCTAGGGGTCCTAGCTACATGGTCTGTAACCTGACTCATTATGTCTAGGGGACCTAGCTACATGGTCTGTAACCTGACTGTCTAGGGGTCCTAGCTACATGGTCTGTAACCTGACTCATTATGTCTAGGGGTCCTAGCTACATGGTCTGTAACCTGACTGTCTAGGTGTCCTAGCTACATTGTCTGTAACCTGACTCATTATGTCTAGGGGTCCTAGCTACATGGTCTGTAACCTGACTCATTATGTCTAGGGGTCCTAGTTACATGGTCTGTAACCTGACTGTCTAGGGGTCCTAGCTACATGGTCTGTAACCTGACTCATTATGTCTAGGGGTCCTAGCTACATGGTCTGTAACCTGACTGTCTAGGGGTCCTAGTTACATGGTCTGTAACCTGACTCATTATGTCTAGTGGGGCTAGCTACATGGTCTGTAACCTGACTCATTATGTCTAGTGGGGCTAGCTACATGGTCTGTAACCTGACTGTCTAGGGGTCCTAGTTACATGGTCTGTAACCTGACTCATTATGTCTAGGGGTCCTAGCTACATGGTCTGTATCCTGACTCATTATGTCTAGGGGTCCTAGTTACATGGTCTGTAACCTGACTCGTTATGTCTAGGGGTCCTAGCTACATGGTCTGTAACCTGACTCATTATGTCTAGAGGTCCTAGTTACATGGTCTGTAACCTGACTGTCTAGGGGACCTAGCTACATGGTCTGTAACCTGACTCATTATGTCTAGGGGACCTAGCTACATGGTCTGTAACCTGACTGTCTAGGGGTCCTAGCTACATGGTCTGTAACCTGACTCATTATGTCTAGGGGTCCTAGCTACATGGTCTGTAACCTGACTGTCTAGGTGTCCTAGCTACATTGTCTGTAACCTGACTCATTATGTCTAGGGGTCCTAGCTACATGGTCTGTAACCTGACTCATTATGTCTAGGGGTCCTAGTTACATGGTCTGTAACCTGACTGTCTAGGGGTCCTAGCTACATGGTCTGTAACCTGACTCATTATGTCTAGGGGTCCTAGCTACATGGTCTGTAACCTGACTGTCTAGGGGTCCTAGCTACATGGTCTGTAACCTGACTCATTATGTCTAGGGGTCCTAGTTACATGGTCTGTAACCTGACTCATTATGTCTAGGGGTCCTAGTTACATGGTCTGTAACCTGACTCATTATGTCTAGGGGTCCTAGCTACATGGTCTGTAACCTGACTCATTATGTCTAGTGGGGCTAGCTACATGGTCTGTAATCTGACTCATTATGTCTAGGGGTCCTAGCTACATGGTCTGTAACCTGACTCATTATGTCTAGGGGTCCTAGCTACATGGTCTGTAACCTGACTCATTATGTCTAGGGGTCCTAGCTACATGGTCTGTAACCTGACTCATTATGTCTAGGGGTCCTAGTTACATGGTCTGTAACCTGACTCATTATGTCTAGGGGTCCTAGCTACATGGTCTGTAACCTGACTGTCTAGGAGTCCTAGCTACATGGTCTGTAACCTGACTCGTTATGTCTAGGGGTCCTAGCTACATGGTCTGTAACCTGACTCGTTATGTCTAGAGGTCCTAGCTACATGGTCTGTAACCTGACTCGTTATGTCTAGAGGTCCTAGCTACATGGTCTGTAACCTGACTGTCTAGAGGTCCTAGCTACATGGTCTGTAACCTGACTCGTTATGTCTAGGGGTCCTAGCTACATGGTCTGTAACCTGACTCGTTATGTCTAGAGGTCCTAGCTACATGGTCTGTAACCTGACTCGTTATGTCTAGAGGTCCTAGCTACATGGTCTGTAACCTGACTGTCTAGAGGTCCTAGCTACATGGTCTGTAACCTGACTCGTTATGTCTAGAGGTCCTAGCTACATGGTCTGTAACCTGACTGTCTAGAGGTCCTAGCTACATGGTCTGTAACCTGACTCGTTATGTCTAGAGGTCCTAGCTACATGGTCTGTAACCTGACTCGTTATGTCTAGAGGTCCTAGCTACATGGTCTGTAACCTGACTCGTTATGTCTAGAGGTCCTAGCTACATGGTCTGTAACCTTAATGAATGTGTGCATTTATGTGAGAAATCGGTGTATACGCTTCTGCTGCCCCCTGGGGGATGGAATGTGGAAGTGTATCCTGGCCTAACTGTGTGCTAACACCACTACCTGCTACATACCACTGTATTCATAGTCACATATTGGCCTGTGACTGACCATAGGACAATGACCAAGACTGTACAATCATATCTGGTACCAGGCTGTCATCACTGTAGGATATACAGTAAGGTACAGGTAACTGCCAAAATAATGGAAACACTTGAGTCAATGAGGGACACAAAGTATATCGAAGTCAGGTGCTTCTAAACCGGTGTGGTTCCTGAGTTAAGCATTTAACATCCCATCATGCTTAGGGTCATGTGTAAAATGCTGGGAGGCCATTTATTTTGACTACCATGGCTATAGCATGACAATGCCCCCATCCACAAGGCACGAGTGGTCGCTGGATGAGCATAAAAAGGGTTGAAAACCATATGCCTCGAGGCAGTCTGTCACCAGATCTTAACCCAATAGAAGACTTATTGGCGATTCTGGAGCGGCTCCTGAGACAGCTTCTACCACCATCAACAAAACACCAAATGATGTGGACGAATGGTGTCCGTATCCCTCCAACAGAGTTTCAGACACTTGTAGAATCTATGCCATGGTGCATTGAAGCTATTCTGGCTCGTGGTGGCTCAACGACACCCATTTTTAAGACACTTGATGTTAAAACATTTTTTGGGCCAGTTACCTGTAGTTAACCGTTCTAGAAGCTTCCACATTGTGTGTGTTCTGTGTTTCAGTGTTCTATGGCTGTCGAGATGAGGGCTGGGTCTAACCTGGGTCCGGGCTACCAGCACCATGGGCATCAGAAGTAAGTATCATTTCTTCCGTAGGTTTTATCCGACAAATACGTATGTGTGAACTTTCGAGGGACACGTTTCAAGGTTTCTAAATTATTACACGAGAGTGTACAAAACATTAGGAACACCTGCTCTTTCCATGACAGACTGACCAGGTGAATCTAGGTGAAAACTATGATCCCTTATTGATGTCACTTATTAAATCCACCTCAATCGGTGTTGATGAAGGGGAGGAGACACGTTAAAGGAGGATTTTTAAGCCTTGAGACAATTGAGACATGAATTGTGTATGTGTGCCATTTAGAGGGTGAATGGGCAAGACAATATATTTAAGTGCCTTTGAACGGGGGTATGGTAGTAGGTGCCAGGCACACCGGTTTGTGTCAAGAACTGCTGCTGGGTTTTTCATGCTCCACAGTTTCGTATGGAGAATGGTCCACCACACAAAGGACATCCAGCCAATTTGAAACAACTGTGGGAAGCATTGGAGTCAACATGGGCCAGCATCCCTGTGGAACGCTTTGGACACCTTGTAGAGTCCATGCCCTGACGAATTGCGGCTGTTCTGAGGGAAAAAGGGTTGGAATTGTTTTGTACACTCAGGAAGCATTGGAGGCAACATTGGCCAGTGGAACCTCGTAGAGTCCATGCTCTGACAAATTGAGGCTGTTCTGAGGGAAAAGTAACTCAATATTAGGACGAGGTTTGGTATGTTCAGCCGATTAGGACGAGGTTTGGTATGTTCAGCCGATTAGGAAGAGGTTTGGTATGTTCAGCCGATTAGGAAGAGGTTTGGTATGTTCAGCCGATTAGGACGAGGTTCGGTATGTTCAGCCGATTAGGACGAGGTTCGGTATGTTCAGCCGATTAGGACGAGGTTCGGTATGTTCAGCCGATTAGGACGAGGTTCGGTATGTTCAGCCGATTAGGAAGAGGTTCGGTATGTTCAGCCGATTAGGACGAGGTTCGGTATGTTCAGCCGATTAGGACGAGGTTCGGTATGTTCAGCCGATTAGGACGAGGTTCGGTATGTTCAGCCGATTAGGACGAGGTTCGGTATGTTCAGCCGATTAGGAAGAGGTTTGGTATGTTCAGCCGATTAGGACGAGGTTTGGTATGTTCAGCCGATTAGGAAGAGGTTTGTGTTTCTAAAGTCAGTAACTGTTGCATGTTGTTTTTGTGTTTTAGACGCAGAAAGCCCTGAAGATCCTGTCTGGGCTGCTCCATACACCCCCCTCTGTCCTCAACCCCCCCCTCTGTCCTCAACCCCCCCCTCTGTCCTCAACCCTCCTCAACCCCCCCCCCCTCCCTCCTCCTCAGCCCTCACCCCCTCCCTCCTCCTCAGCCCTCACCCCCTCCCTCCGTCCTCAGCCCTCACCCCCTCCCTCCGTCCTCAGCCCTCACCCCCTCCCTCCGTCCTCAGCCCTCACCCCCTCCCTCCGTCCTCAGCCCTCACCCCCTCCCTCCGTCCTCAGCCCTCACCCCCTCCCTCCGTCCTCAGCCCTCACCCCCTCCCTCCGTCCTCAGCCCTCACCCCCTCCCTCCGTCCTCAGCCCTCACCCCCTCCCTCCGTCCTCAGCCCTCACCCCCTCCCTCCGTCCTCAGCCCTCACCCCCTCCCTCCGTCCTCAGCCCTCACCCCCTCCCTCCGTCCTCAGCCCTCACCCCCTCCCTCCGTCCTCAGCCCTCACCTCAACCCTCCCTTCTCCTCACCCCCTCTCTCCTCACCCCTTCCCTCACCCCCTCTCTCCTCACCCCTTCCCTCACCCCCACGCGGCTGGTGTGCAATAGCTAACACTCTGGAAACCATTTATTTTTAATCTTTAGCCTTAGTAACAACTATTTAAACATTTCCTATTGCTTTTTTATATATGTAAAACAGTGTGTATATACACTACCGTTAAAGTTTGGGGTCACTTAGAAATGTCCTTGTTTTTGAAAGAAAATAACATTAAAATAACATCAAATTGATCAGAAATACAGTGTAGACATTGTTAATGTTGTAAATGACTATTGTAGCTGGAAACGGCTGGTTTTTATGGAATATCTACATAGGCCCATTATCAGCAACCATCACTCCTGTGTTCCAATGGCACGTTGTGTTAGCAAATCCAAGTTTAACATTTTTAAAGGCTAATTAATCATTAGAAAACCCTTTTGCAATTATGTTAGCACAGCTGAAAACTGTTGTTCTGATTAAAGAAGCAATAAAACTGTCCTTCTTTAGACTGGTTGAGTATCTGGAGCATCAGCATTTGTTGATAATGGGCCTCTGAACGCCTATGTAGATATTCTATTAAAAATCAGCCGTTTCCAGCTACAATAATCATTTATAACATTAACAATGTCTACACTGTATTTCTGATCAATTTGATGTTATTTTATTTTAATGGACAAAAAAAAGTGCTTTTTTTAACAAGGACATTTTTAAGTGAGTTTCAACTTTTGTACCGTAGTGTGTATATACTTATTTTGTAAAATATTTTGGTGTGTGGTCTGATCACATATAAAGCCAGTATTAACTGAATACATCATGATTCAGCCAAAGATGGACTGTTGGGGTTCATAACTAACTGGGCCTGTTGACAATATAAGAATAGTTCAATGGTTTCAGATTTACTTTCGTTTTTTTGTGTGATTTTTATTATTTTTTAAGGACAGTTGTATTTTGTTACGTGGCACATCGAGGCAAGTCAGTGAAGAGTAGCGTGGTTCCAGATCTGTTTGTGCTGTGTTGCTAAATACTATAGTTATTGTGGTGTGACAATGAGGACACAGATCTGGGACCAGGCTAATGTTGGGATACATTTTGTTCAGTGAAATGTTTTTCTGTCTGTTTTGAAACTTAAGTTCAAGCCTTCATTCATGTTCACTTTTTTAGTTTTGAATCAGCTGGTATATTTTCTATATTTCTCTGCTTGTTTTGTAAAGATATTTTATTCTGGGTTGAACTAAACTGATCTCCACAGCTTTTATTGTAAAAGTAGTTTAGGAATTAAATTCCTTTCAAAACACCTTTTTTGTGTTTTTATTTTTATATGGATTTGAGTTTTGCATGTGAAGTGTTAACTTAGATTGTCAGCTGTTTTATGGTACACAATTCTAAAGTCCTTCTGGATAAGAGCATCTGTTAAGTGACTAAAATGTAAAAATGTGTAAATTACAATGGATGAACAGTAGATGGCAGAACTGGATATTATAAGAATGACTGTAATTTACTGTAGAGGATCAGCTGTTCTCTTCCTGAACTAAGAATGCTCTGGAGGGAAAAGAGATTGGGGCGATGCGTAAAAAAAAACAATACCCCCATCACCACAAGAGAAACCTCCCAGCCTGCATCTCTCTCTAAAATAAGTAAGTTGTAATGCCATTGGCTTAGGCTAGCTGTAGAGCCAGTTTGAAATGTATTTTTTTTTATTTATTTTTTTTACCGTTATTTTACCAGGTAAGTTGACTGAGAACACGTTCTCATTTGCAGCAACGACCTGGGGAATAGTTACAGGGGAGAGGAGGGGGATGAATGAGCCAATTGTAAACTGGGGATTATTTGTTGACCATGATGGTTTGAGGGCCAGATTGGGAATTTAGCCAGGACACCGGGGTTAACACCCCTACTCTTACGATAAGTGCCATGGGATCTTTAATGACCTCAGAGAGTCAGGACACCCGTTTAACGTCCCATCCGAAAGACGGCACCCTACACAGGGCAGTGTCCCCAATCACTGCCCTGGGGCATTGGGATATTTTTTTTAGACCAGAGGAAAGAGTGCCTCCTACTGGCCCTCCAACACCACTTCCAGCAGCATCTGGTCTCCCATCCAGGGACTGACCAGAACCAACCCTGCTTAGCTTCAGAAGCAAGCCAGCAGTGGTATGCAGGGTGGTATGCTGCTGGCAAATGTGGATCCTTCTCTCCTTACGAGCCATGCCTCCTATCCTCTCCTTCCTCTTCTCTGTCCTCTCCTTCCTCTTCTCTGTCCTCTCCTTCCTCTTCTCTGTCCTTCTCCTTCCTCTTCTCTGTCCTTCTCCTTCCTCTTCTCTGTCCTTCTCCTTCCTCTTCTCTGTCCTTCTCCTTCCTCTTCTCTGTCCTTCTCCTTCCTCTTCTCTGTCCTTCTCCTTCCTCTTCTCTGTCCTTCTCCTTCCTCTTCTCTGTCCTTCTCCTTCCTCTTCTCTGTCCTTCTCCTTCCTCTTCTCTGTCCTTCTCTGTCCTTCTCCTGCCTCTTCTCTGTCCTTCTCCTGCCTCTTCTCTGTCCTTCTCCTGCCTCTTCTCTGTCCTTCTCCTGCCTCTTCTCTGTCCTTCTCCTGCCTCTTCTCTGTCCTTCTCCTGCCTCTTCTCTGTCCTTCTCCTGCCTCCTTCTCTGTCCTTCTCCTGCCTCCTTCTCTGTCCTTCTCCTGCCTCCTTCTCTGTCCTTCTCCTGCCTCCTTCTCTGTCCTTCTCCTGCCTCCTTCTCTGTCCTTCTCCTGCCTCCTTCTCTGTCTTTCTCCTGCCTCCTTCTCTGTCTTTCTCCTGCCTCCTTCTCTGTCTTTCTCCTGCCTCCTTCTCTGTCTTTCTCCTGCCTCCTTCTCTGTCTTTCTCCTGCCTCCTTCTCTGTCTTTCTCCTGCCTCCTTCTCTGTCTTTCTCCTGCCTCCTTCTCTGTCTTTCTCCTGCCTCCTTCTCTGTCTTTCTCCTGCCTCCTTCTCTGTCTTTCTCCTGCCTCCTTCTCTGTCTTTCTCCTGCCTCCTTCTCTGTCTTTCTCCTGCCTCCTTCTCTGTCTTTCTCCTGCCTCCTTCTCTGTCTTTCTCTTGCCTCCTTCTCTGTCTTTCTCCTGCCTCCTTCTCTGTCTTTCTCCTGCCTCCTTCTCCTGCCTCCTTCTCTGTCCTTCTCCTGCCTCCTTCTCTGTCCTTCTCCTGCCTCCTTCTCTGTCCTTCTCCTGCCTCCTTCTCTGTCCTGGATGAGCTCCGTTCGAGACTGTCCTACCAACGGGACATTAACATCTGTAATATCTTGTGTTTCACCGAGTCGTGGCTGAACCACGACATGGATAACATACAGCTGGCTGGATTTTCCGTACATCGGGAAGCGAGAACAGCTGCCTCCGGTAAGACGAGGGGTGGTGGTGCGTGTCTATTTGATAAGTCACCGCTGGTTTGCCAAATCTAATATTAAGGATCAAATCACATACACATATTTAGCAGATGTTATTGTGGGTGTAGAGAAATACTTGTGTTCCTAGCTCCAACAGTGCAGTAATATCTAACAATACACACACAAAAAAAAAGCAAAGCAAAATAATGGAATTAAGAAATATATAAATATTAGGACAAGCAATGTCGGCATGTCATTGACTTAAATACAGTAGAATAGAATACAGTATATACATGAGATGAGTAAAGCGGTATGTAAACATCCAAAATTTACCAAGAGAATTTATCTATATTTTTTGTCTATTTACCATCACAAACCGACGCTGGCACTGAGGCCATAAGCAAACATGAAAATGCACATTCAGAGGTGGCGCTCCTAGTGGCTGGGGACTTTAATGCAGGGAAACATAAATCTGTTCTACCTTTTCTACCAGCATGTTAAATGTGCAACCAGAAGAAAAAATTCTGGACCACCTTTACTCCTGTTACGCACGCCTCTGAGAAGAGGGAACGCAACTCCCTGCTACAACTCAACTCTCTGAAGTGCAAGAGGTATGGACTGTAGGTGCGAGTAAGGATGACACCAAAAGCAGAATTTACCGTTTACTAGAATTTATTTTCTTACACGGTAATATGGGGAAAAGGGGCTGGACGGAACCAAAGCAAAGAAAGTAAATATCAAAGTTCCCCCTCTCCTATCTAACCTGCCTACCCACTTAACTTACCACCGCCTGGTGCCCTAACCAAAATACAGGGGGTGGTCCGCCCAGGTCTTACCTAGTGTGCCTAGACAGTAAATATACTACGGGTATATGTATGCCCTCGGGCCTCTTGCCTAAGCACTCCCAAAGTGCCTTCTCCTTCCCCCCTGGGAACAAATGAAACAGAGTAATTATTAACGATTTCACAAACACTCACAAACACAGGACATAGAAAAACTGCTACCAACAACAACAGTACATACCACACTTTCTGATACACAACCCACACTATATCACAATCTAATTTTTCTCTCTCTCAATCTCCAAATCTCTACTCCAAATCTCATCTCTCTCCTCTCTACTCTCAATCTCTCCTCTCTTGGGCAGAACACTGGCTTTTATCTTCAGGTGGCAATGGTGATTAGTCAGCTGCTTCTTGACGAGGGGGCGGGGTCAGCTCCAATCACCAATTAGTCTGGGGTCGACCAATCAGCTGGCTGGGGAGTATTTCAGGAAGCCATCTCCTGAAACACACACTCAAATACAAAACAGAACACAGAAACTGGGGAACGTAACAACTCCACACACAGAGATGCATACAAAGCTCTCCCTCGCCTTCCATTTGGGAAATCTGACCATAACTATCCTCCTGATTTCTGCTTACAAGCAAAAACTAAAGCAGGAAGTACCAGTGACTCGCTCAATACGGAAGTGGTCAGATGACACTGATGCTACACTACAGGACTGTTTTGCACAGACTGAAATATGTTCTGGGATTCATCCAATGACATTGAGGAGTACACCACATCAGTCACTGGCTTCATCAATAAGTGCATCGATGACGTCGTCCCCACAGTACATACCCCAACCAGAACCCATGGATTACAGGCAACATCCGCTCTGAGTTAAAGGGTAGAGCTGCCGCTTTCAAGGAGCGGGACTCTAACCCGGACGCTTATAAGAAATCCTGCTATGCCCTCAGACGAACCATCAAACAGGAAAAGCGTAAATACAGGACTAAGATTGAATCCTACTACACTGATGCCCATCAGATGTGGAAGGACTTGCAAACTATTACGGACTACAAAGGGAAGCCCAGCCGTGAGCTGCCCAGTGACACGAGCCTACCAGACGAGCTAACTGACTTCTATGTACACTTTGAACACTGAAGCATGCATGAGAGCACCAGCTGTTCTGGACGACTGTGTGATCACGCTCGCCGTAGCCGATGTGAGTAAGCTCTTTAAACAAGTCAAAATTCACAAGGACTCAGGGCCAGACATATTACCAGGACATGTCCTCAGAGCATGCTCTGACCCAAATGGCAGGTGTCTTCACTGATATTTTCAATCTGTCCCTGACTGAGTCTGTAATACCTACATGTTTCAAGAAGATCACCTTGGTTCCTGTGCCCAAGAACACTAAGGTAACCTGCCTAAATGACTACCGACCCGTGGCACTCACGTCTGTAGCCATGAAGTGCTATGAAAGGCTGGTCATGGCTCACATCATCTACAGAGGGTAGTGTGTACAGCCCAGTACATCACTGGGGCCAAGCTTCCTGCTGCTATTCAGGACCTCTACACCAGGTGGTGTCAGAGGAAGGCCCTAAAAATTGTCAAAGATTCCCGCCACC
Source organism: Salvelinus fontinalis (assembly GCF_029448725.1). Taxonomy (NCBI): domain Eukaryota; kingdom Metazoa; phylum Chordata; class Actinopteri; order Salmoniformes; family Salmonidae; genus Salvelinus; species Salvelinus fontinalis. The sequence continues at coordinate 1,627,224 of NC_074673.1, forward strand.
CTACTCTTAGACTGTTCTCTCTGCTACCACACGGAAAGCAGTACCAGATTGCCAAGTCTAGGTCCAAAAGGCTTCTTAAAAGCTTCTACCCCCAAGCCATAAGACTCCTGAACAGTTAATCAAATGGCTTCCCAGGCTTTTAGCATTAACCCATTTTTATACACTGCTGCTACTCTGTTTTAACCAAGCAGTCACTTTACCCCTATCTACATGTACATATTACCTCGACTAACCTGTACCCCGCACATTGACTCTGTACCGGTACCCCCTGTAAATAGTCTCCACATTGACTCTGTACCGGTACCCCCTGTATATAGCCTCCACATTGACTCTACCGGTACCCCCTGTATATAGCCTCCACATTGACTCGGTACCGGTACCCTCCTGTATATAGCCTCCACATTGACTCTGTACCGGTACCCCTGTATATAGCCTCCACATTGACTCTGTACCGGTACCCCCTGTATATAGCCTCCACAATGACTCTGTACCAGTACCCCCTGTATATAGTCTCCACACTGACTCAGTACCGGTACCCCTTGTATATAGCCTCCACATTGACTCTGTACCGTAATAGCCTGTATATAGCCTCCACATTGACTCTGTACCGGTACCCCCTGTATATAGTCTCCACACTGACTCAGTACCGGTACCCCTTGTATATAGCCTCCACATTGACTCTGTACCGGTACCCCCTGTATATAGTCTCCACACTGACTCAGTACCGGTACCCCCTGTATATAGCCTCCACATTGACTCTGTACCGGTACCCCCTGTATATAGCCTCCACATTGACTCTGTACCAGTACCCCCTGTATATAGCCTCTACAATGACTCTGTACCAGTACCCCCTGTATATAGCCTCCACATTGACTCTGTACCGTAATAGCCTGTATATAGCCTCCACATTGACTCTGTACCGGTACCCCCTGTATATAGCCTCCACATTGACTCTGTACCGGTACCCCCTGTATATAGCCTCCACATTGACTCTGTACCGTAACACCCTGTATATAGCCTCCACATTGACTCTGTACCGTAACACCCTGTATATAGTCTCCACACTGACTCTGTACCGGTACCCCCTGTATATAGTCTCCACACTGACTCTGTACCGGTACCCCCTGTATATAGCCTCCACACTGACTCTGTACCGTAACTCCCTGTATATAGCCTCCACATTGACTCTGTACCGGTACCCCCTGTATATAGCCTCCACATTGACTCAGTACCGGTACCCCCTGTATATAGCCTCCACATTGACTCTGTACCGTAATAGCCTGTATATAGCCTCCACATTGACTCAGTACCGGTACCCCCTGTATATAGCCTCCACATTGACTCTGTACCGTAATAGCCTGTATATAGTCTCCACACTGACTCTGTACCGGTACCCCCTGTATATAGTCTCCACACTGACTCTGTACCGGTACCCCCTGTATATAGCCTCCACACTGACTCTGTACCGTAACTCCCTGTATATAGCCTCCACATTGACTCTGTACCGGTACCCCCTGTATATAGCCTCCACATTGACTCAGTACCGGTACCCCCTGTATATAGCCTCCACATTGACTCTGTACCGTAATAGCCTGTATATAGCCTCCACATTGACTCAGTACCGGTACCCCCTGTATATAGCCTCCACATTGACTCTGTACCGTAATAGCCTGTATATAGTCTCCACACTGACTCTGTACCGGTACCCCCTGTATATAGTCTCCACACTGACTCTGTACCGGTACCCCCTGTATATAGCCTCCACACTGACTCTGTACCGTAACTCCCTGTATATAGCCTCCACATTGACTCTGTACCGGTACCCCCTGTATATAGCCTCCACATTGACTCAGTACCGGTACCCCCTGTATATAGCCTCCACATTGACTCTGTACCGTAATAGCCTGTATATAGCCTCCGCATTGATGTCTATCAACTCAAATTTTGTCACATGCGGCACGACCTTACAGTGAAATGCTGACTGACGAGCCCTTAACTGCATAGTTGGTATGGTCCATCAACATAATATGCCAGTAAAGAGTTGAACTTTATACCCATTACAAAGACATGACATCTCCGAAGACCTACCATCAGCCTCAAGGTGAGTTCTCTAGTGGCCTTCTGCCACGGAAATAATAGCTCTGATATGACTACCTGAATGCAGTGGCTATTTTACCATGTAAATCTTGGTTGGGCAAACTCCCCCAAAATTATTTTAGATGCATGCCAGCAAAGCCACTACACAACAATAAATGAATTGCACTATAAAGGTGACAAACGGTGCCCACAAACTGTTAGGGCCTACATAAAGCTGTCCGAACACTTTTACACCTGGCTATCAGCGGAGCCTTGTCTGGCAGCGAAAAGGTTAATTATCATTTCCTGCTTTAAAAAAAGACAACTGCTGATATGGCTGACTTGCTTAAATAAATGTGGTTTCTACTGACATTTGAGATGTACAAACTAGCATAAGGTGAGCGGATAAGTGCCAATCTAATTTCGATTTAGACATGAGCGAGCGACAGCGGACGTAGTCAATATAACTATATTTTTCAGCACTTTTGAAATGTACAACAGAATTCCGAAAATGGGCCGTTCTTACAGTGGTCTCCCTGTACACCAAGTCAGAACCGTATAATAAATAAAGAGGCAGACAATGAAAGCTGTTACAATATTCGATGATTACATTTCTCTAAAACAGGCTATAGGCTACATGTGCACCACCAAGTCAGAACAGTAGGTGAAATTAAGAGGGGTAAATAGACCAACATATTAGGGTGAGGCACATGGGCTACTAACAGCTTACCACACAACATACACTTAGTATTACTTTCTTAGCTACAGTATACATATCTCCCTGGCATATTACATCATTTATGCAGCAGCATACAATATATTTTTGGACTCACCTTGTTGTGCTCATTTGAACAGGAAGGTGGAGCGGCGATCCGTCTTGAGGGCAAATTTAGTCATCAGTCTGTCATTCTCTGGATTGATGCTGCTTTCAAGACAACTGGGAACTCTGAAAGAAACTAGGTTGAATCATGACATCAGTGATCTTCAGGTCAGAGCACTAGAAAGAGGCCCGAGTTCCCGACTTGGATTTCCTAGTTGGATGACCGTTCAAAGCGTATTTTCACGGTCAGAGTTCCCAGTTGTCTTGAACTCACTCAAGTCTGAGATTTCCCAGTACTGAGTTTCCAGTTGTTTTTAAAACGGCAGAAGTCCTGCTGGATTGACAGCATGTTGAATGTTTATCCTTTTAAGATTGGAAAAGAGACCCTTAAACCCAGACTTGAACTACACACCCACTCCACTGAATAGCAGGCTAGTGATGCTTTGCACCACTTGTAGTTAGCCACTGATTCCTTCCAAACCACTCATTGTTGAATTTGGGATTTACAACTTGTTGTGTAATGTTTTTGGCCGATGAACACCGATACGTTTTATCTATAATTTCTCTAAATAAGATAAGGATTGAAAAGGATATGCCAGTAGATTGTTGACTTGATTCATGATGATGACTGCTTCCCAAGATTTTGAAAGTATGATGTTGACATGATCAGTCCAATCAAAGCTACTGTAGATGTGATTTGACATCATTTTATGTGTGACCAATGAGCTTTCTTGGGTGGGCACTTCTAATGTAACTCTATGGCAGCACCCAAGGGGCTTGAATTTTCGAGCTCTACCTGGAGATTTTCCGGTGACAGAACACTGGGCCAATCACGGCACAACTAGAAAACATTACCAACCCCTACGCTATGTATTTTCCGCTGGCTGCCCCGCCCACCACAGAAAGCACTGAGCTAGGCTGAAACACCTGCCCTGAATGACGGGTCGCCTCTTTCTGAATGAAATATATGGAACTGATCATGACTAGATTTAATCTAATTTCACTGCCATTGGTTTGTCAACATGCAATACTGTGTATTGTCAATCACTGAGATTGTGTTACTGGCTTCATTAAAAACTGTTAGGCCATGTTGCAAGTTAAATTTGCCCCCCAAAAATTTGAATATACACCACTTATAGTAGATGGCAAACCCCCCCCCCCCCCCAAAAGGATCACTGGCTGCCACCTGCCCTCCACCGAGGTCCGTCTCGACTCCAGGGCAAGGAAACAGGAAAGATCATCGCAGACCCCTTCCGCCCCCTCTTCCAAAGATTTCCCTCTGTCAAACAGTTCAGGTCAATCGCAACCAAAACCTCCGACCACCTGAACAGTTTCTTCCCCCGTGCCATGGCCCTCACTAACAGGACTTTGTGTTATTCATCAAATTTGATCCATTTTAGAAAAAGGCTGTAATGCAACAAAATGTGGAAAAAGTTAAGTGGTCTGAATACTTTCCAAATGCCCTGTATGTGGATCTGTGGAAATTCTGCATCCAATATATTTTATTTTCTATATATTCTGTTTGTTTACCAGTTCAGCCAAATTCCTATACATGTAAATGTATTTGGTGAATGAATCTGATTCTGACATGTTTAGCTGGTTTACATTTTAATTATTTGGGAATGGTTAAGTACTGGATGAACGGTAGCAGATAGATTCTGCCCTTTGTGTCTTCATACACCGAACAAAAATATAAACGCAACATTTTAAGTGTTGGTCCCATGTTTCATCAGCTGAAATAAAAGTTTACAGAAATGTTCCATATGCACAAAAAGCTTCTCTAATTTTTTTTTACATCCCTGTTAGTGAGCATTTCTCCTTTGCTAAGATAATCCATCCACCTGACAGGTGTGGCATAGGAAGAAGCTGATTAAAACAGTGATTGTTACACAGGTGCGCCTTGTGCTGGGGACAATAAAAGGACACTACAATGCCACAGATTTGAGATAGTGTGTAATTGGCGTGCTGATTGCAGGAATGTCCACCCAGTGGTGGAAAAAGTACCCATTTGTCATACTTGAGTAAAAGTAAGCATACCTTAATAGAAAATGACTCAATTGAAAGTCACTCAGTAAAATACTACTTGAGTAAAAGTCTAAAAGTATTTGGTTTTAAATATAATGAAGTATCAAAAGTAAAAGTATACATATTTTAAAATTACTTTTGATAAAGAAAACCAGACGACACCATTTTATTTTTATTTACGGATAGCCAGGGGCTCTCCAACACTCAGACATACAAAGCATGTGTTTAGTGAGTCCGTTAAATCGGGCAGTAGGGATGACCAGGGATGTTCTCGTGATAAGTGTGTGAATTAGACAATTTTCCTGTCCTGCTAAGAATTCAAAATGTAACGAGTACTTTTGGGTGTTAGGAAAGATATATGGAGTAAAGAGTACATGAAGTGAAAGTTGTCAAACATACAAATAGTAAAGTACAGATACCCCCAAAAAACGACTTAAGTACTTTACACCGTCATTTTAGAGAATTTGGCAGTACGTCCAACCGGCCTCACAACCGCAGACCACGACCTCCACATCTGGCTTCTTCACCTGCGGGATCGTCTAAGACCAGCCACCTGGACAGCAGATGAAACTGAGTATTTCTGTCTGTAATAAAGCCCTTTTGTGGGGGGAAACTCATGGCTGTCTGGGCCTGGCTCCCCAGTGGGTGGGTGTGGCTCCTCAGTGGATGGGCGTGGCTCCTCTGTGGTGGGCGTGGCTCCCCAGTGGGTGGGCGTGGCTCCTCAGTGGGTGGGCCTATGCATGGCTGTGCCCCTGCCCAGTCATGTGAAATCCATAGAATAGAGCCGAATGAATTTATTTCAATTGACTGATTTCCTTATATGTATATGTTATATATATATATATATATATATATATATATATGTTCAGTATATAATCAAAAATCCCCAATGTGCTGTGTGTGTCCTTCCTTGGGCTTAATCCCCTAAATATTGGGTCCTGCCTGCAATTAGTGGGCTCCTTTGATGGTGTTTGCTAGAGCTGACTGTCTGCTTTTCGTTATGCTGGCTAACAAAGTAATAAGCTAAATTTAGCAAGTAGATTCCACTCAACACAAAGTCGAGTGTACCTATTAGAATGTATTTCCCAAATCTATTTGGTTATCAAGCTGCTGGCCCTTACGGAAACAGATTGCAGTATAACTGCAGGAGGCTGTAACTATTGCGTCGACTGCATTTAATGCACTTTAACTACCGTTTCAAAACCGCAGTCTTTTTTTAAAAGGGTCAACCCGGCTTGCTAACTAAACAGACTGGCTATTATGAGCCTCATAACAGACAGGCTCATAATAGCCAATCACAACACTGGACTGGCCGACGGCAGGAAGCTTCTAGATGTACTGTTTCTCTGTGATCTGGGACAATGATGCTCAAAGTCACAATTGAAAGCGCTCAAGTTTAACTTGTGCTCTTGATGGTCGAGAGAGGAGCAGAAGCCGGTGTATGTAAAATCAAATGTTATTGGCCACATACACATGGTTAGCAGATGTGATTGGGAGTGGAGCGAAATGCTTGTGTGTCACAGAGGGAGGGGGAGAGAAAGTCGCCAGACCGACTGGCGCTGTTAAAGACAAACTTCATACCACCTGGTAGTGCTTGTCTTGACTGCATCACATCCTTGTAAAGAAGCTAGCTAGCTACATTAGCCAGCTTAGTTAGCCTAGCCATCTAGCTAGCTGATGTAGCAAGGCTAATTGAGGATATTAGGATACATTAGCCAGCTTAGTTAGCCTAGCCATCTAGCTAGCTGATGTAGCAAGGCTAATTGAGGATATTAGGATACATTAGCCAGCTTAGTTAGCCTAGCCATCTAGCTAGCTGATGTAGCAAGGCTAATTGAGGATATTAGGATACATTAGCCAGCTTAGTTAGCCTAGCCATCTAGCTAGCTGATGTAGCAAGGCTAATTGAGGATATTAGGATACATTAGCCAGCTTAGTTAGCCTAGCCATCTAGCTAGCTGATGTAGCAAGGCTAATTGAGGATATTTTGAGGCGTCCTTGTCTACAACAACTCCATTCATATGAAACAGCAGCCTACCTGTTGGTTGACCATTGTAGCCTACTCCTTCTCATTTAGCCAACCTAATTCAGGCATTTTAATTACATGTTGTATTGATTAGAAACTAGAAAAAAAATAAGAAAAACCCTTGAATGAGTAGTTGTGTCCAAACATTTGACTGGTTGGTTCAGAAGTTATAATCACTGACTAGTAAGGAGAATTAAGTAAAAACACGAGTCCTAATCCCTATCTCCATCCATGGCTAATTTAGGAAAGGGACAACTTTAGCTAGCTAGCCACCGGAGGACAACAACACAACGAGATGCAACAATTCAAGTTGTTTCTTTCAATGACGTTTGCTCTCAATGCGAATTGATTGGAGTGACGCCAACATCCCAAACTGGCTTCCCTTGACACTTTTTTTAGTGTGCCAGGACCATTCACAGTTGAGCCTGCTCAGTTTAGCTAAATGTTGATTGGCTAATTTCTTATACTTAAAAAAAAAAAATATCAAGGGAGGTCAAATGCTCGCTGGCTTCCCTTGCTTTCCATTCAATGCTACGGGTGGCAACAATGTCATACCCGTTTGGAGCAGTAGAGAGACACTCTTTCAACTGCTTGGATGTTTTCTCCAGTGAGATTACATTCAGCTTCTTGTAAATTGTTTCTTTCTTGGTACATTTTTTGGGGAAGCCTTGCTTCCCTTGGCAACCATAAATACACGCCACTGCCTTTAGGAAACCATTGGTAAATGTTGAGTAAACATTTAATAATCCTTTAGTAAACCAAGAGACGATATATCAGTAAGTTAAGCTTCCTGTGTTTGTGCCCGGCAGGTGGTTCCTGTTCATGTCCTGTTCAAGATGGAGTACCAGCTGAGTTATGGAGTGGAGAGTCTTACTAAGACTGTCCGCTGTGGGCCGAGACACTAGTACACTACTATACCTCTATACTACACTATGGAGTACCAGCTGAGTTATGGAGTGGAGAGTCTTACTAAGACTGTCCGCTGTGGGCCGAGACACTAGTACACTCCAGCGCGGTCTCCACACTACTACACCTCTATACTACTATTACTACAATACTATACCACTACAATACTATACCTCTATACTACACCTCTATACCTCTAAACTACTATTACTACAATACTATACCACTACACTACTATACTACACTACTGCACCTCTATATTACTACAATACTATACCACTACACTACTATACCTCTATACTACACTACTACACCTCTATACTACTATTACTACACTATTATACCACTACACTATACTGCTATTACTACACTATTATACCACTACACTACTATACTACTATTATACTACTATACTACACTATACTACTATTACTACACTATTATACACCTCTATACTACACTATACTACTATTACTACACTATTATACCACTCCACTACTATCCTACAATACTAAACTATTATACTACTATACCACAACACTACTATAATACTATTACTATACCACTATATTACTATACTACTACCCTACTATACTACAATACTATACGAGTATACCACCACACTACTATGCTACTACAATGCACTACTAATTACTACAATTCTATACTACCACAATACTGAGCTGCTATACTACTACAATGCACTACTATACTCCTATAGTGCCACAATTCTATACTACTACACAAATATACTGCTATACTATACTACCACACTACTATATTACTAAGCTGCTATACTACTGCAATACACTACTATACTATCACAATACTATATTACTAAGCTGCTATACTACTACAATGCACTACTATACTACCACAATACTATATTACTAAGCACTACCACAATACTATATTACTAAGCTGCTATACCTCTATACTACACTATGGGGCGAGGCACTAGTACACTCCAGCACTGTCTCCACACTACTACACTACTATACCTCTATACTACTATTACTACAATACTATACCACTACACTACACTACTACTATACCACTACACTACAATACTACTATACTACAATACTACTATTACTACACTATTATACCACTACACTACACTACTATTATACCACTACACTACAATACTACCATACTACAATACTATACCACTACACTACTATACTGCAATACTATACCACTACACTACTATACCTCTATACTACACTATACTACTATACTACAATACTATACCACTACACTACACTACTACTATACCACTACTACACTATACTACTATACTACAATACTATACCACTACACTACTATGCCACTACACCACTATACTACAATACTATACCGCTACACTACTATACCTCTATACTACACTATACTACTATTACTACACTATTATACCACTACACTGCTATACTACACAACTATACCACTACACTACACTATACTACTATACTACTATTACTACACTATTATACCACTACAATACTATACCACTACACTACAATACTAAACTATTATACTACTATACCACAACACTACTATAAAACTATTACTATACCACTATATTACTATACTACTACCCTACTATACTACAATACTATACGAGTATACCACCACACTACTATGCTACTACAATGCACTACTAATTACTACAATTCTATACTACTACACTAATATACTGCTATACTATACTACCACAATACTATAATACTGAGCTGCTATACTACTACAATGCACTACTATGCTCCTATAGTGCTACAATTCTATATTACTACACAAATATACTGCTATACTATACTACCACACTACTATATTACTAAGCTGCTATACTACTACAATACACTACTATACTACCACAATACTATATTACTAAGCTGCTATACTACTACAATACACTACTATACTACCACATTACTATATTACTGAGCTGCTATGCTACTATACTACCACAATACTATATTACTAAGCTGCTATACTACTACAATACACTACTATACTACCACAATACTATATTGCTGAGCTGCTATACTACTACAATACACTACTATATTACCACACTACTATATTGCTGAGCTGCTATACTACTACAATGCACTACTATACTACCACAATACTATGTTACTAAGCTGCTATACTACCACAATACACTACTATACTGCCACAATACTATATTACTGAACTGCTATACTACTGCAATACACTACTATACTACCACAATACTATATTATGGAGCTGCTATACTACTACAATACACTACTATACTACCGCAATACTATATTACTAAGCTGCTATACTACTACAATACACTACTATACTACCACACTACTATATTACTAAGCTGCTATACTACTGCAATACACTACTATACTACCGCAATACTATATTACTAAGCTTATATACTACTACAATACACTACTATACTACCACACAACTATATTACTAAGCTGCTATACTACTACAATGCACTACTATACTACCACAATACTATATTACTAAGCTGCTATACTACTGCAATACACTACTATACTACCACAATACTATATTACTAGGCTGCTATACTACTGCAATACACTACTATACTACCACAATACTATATTACTAAGCTGCTATACTACTGCAATACACTACTATACTACCACATTTCTATATTACTGAGCTGCTATGCTACTATACTACAACAATACTATATTACTAAGCTGCTATACTACTACAATACACTACTATACTACCACAATACTATATTGCTGAGCTGCTATACTACTACAATACACTACTATACTACCACAATACTATATTGCTGAGCTGCTATACTACTACAATACACTACTATACTACCACAATACTATGTTGCTAAGCTGCTATACTACCACAATACACTACTATACTGCCACAATACTATATTACTGAACTGCTATACTACTGCAATACACTACTATACTACCACAATACTATATTATGGAGCTGCTATACTACTACAATACACTACTATACTACCGCAATACTATATTACTAAGCTGCTATACTACTACAATACACTACTATACTACCACACTACTATATTACTAAGCTGCTATACTACTGCAATACACTACTATACTACCGCAATACTATATTACTAAGCTTATATACTACTACAATACACTACTATACTACCACACAACTATATTACTAAGCTGCTATACTACTACAATGCACTACTATACTACCACAATACTATATTACTAAGCTGCTATACTACTGCAATACACTATTATACTACCACAATACTATATTACTAGGCTGCTATACTACTGCAATACACTACTATACTACCACAATACTATATTACTAAGCTGCTATACTACTGCAATACACTACTATACTACCACAATACTATATTACTAAGCTGCTATACTACTGCAATACACTACTATACTACCACAATACTATATTACTAGGCTGCTATACTACTACAATACACTACTATACTACCACACTACTATATTACTAAGCTGCTATACTACTACAATGCACTACTATACTACCACACCACTATACTGCTACTATACTACACTTCAGCACTGTCTCCTATATAGGTAAGATGTCAGTGAACACAGTCTACTCCAGTCAAAACTAAGCAAGACCTGCCAGAGGCACAGAACGGATGAATAGAAAATACAGAATGTTTTAGCTAAATGGTTTTAATCATTTTCCTCCTCCTCCTCCTCCTCCTCCTCCAGTGGAATACCCCGGTGGTGACTCACTGCTCTCACATGACTGTTTGGTTGTTTACTTTGCTCTGTTGCCACGACGACAGCCATTTATGGGTCTAACTAAAGAATGCACCACAGAGGGAGTGAGAGATCACCCAACTAAATGTTTCAGCCTCGCAGAGTTGGACTTTTCTGTGCTGCATAACGTTATCTGATGTCTAGAGCTCTGAGAGAGTTTCACGTCATCTGATGTCTAGAGCTCTGAGAGAGTTTCACGTCATCTGATGTCTAGAGCTCTGAGAGAGTTTCACGTTATCTGATGTCTAGAGCTCTGAGAGAGTTTCACGTTATCTGTAGCTCAGGAATGTGTTAGGGACCCACCCTGGTGTTATCACTGACACTGTTTTACAGGTCATAGTCAATAATAGTAGACTGTTACACACTGTGCTACAATGTAGCCTAATAGACTGTTACACACTGCTACAATGTAGCCTAATAGTAGACAGTTACACACTGTGCTACAATGTAGCCTAATAGTAGACTGTTACACACTGTGCTACAATGTAGCCTAATAGTAGACAGTTACACACTGTGCTACAATGTAGCCTAATAGTAGACTGTTACACACTGTGCTACAATGTAGCCTAATAGTAGACTGTTACACACTGTGCTACAATGTAGCCTAATAGTAGACTGTTACACACTGCGCTACAATGTAGCCTAATGGTAGACTGTTACACACTGCTACAATGTAGCCTAATGGTAGACTGTTACACACTGCTACAATGTAGCCTAATAGTAGACTGTTACACTGTGCTACAATGTAGCCTAATAGTAGACTGTTACACACTGTGCTACAATGTAGCCTAATAGTAGACAGTTACACACTGTGCTACAATGTAGCCTAATGGTAGACTGTTACACACTGTGCTACAATGTAGCCTAATAGTAGACTGTTACACACTGCGCTACAATGTAGCCTAATGGTAGACTGTTACACACTGCTACAATGTAGCCTAATGGTAGACTGTTACACACTGTGCTACAATGTAGCCTAATAGTAGACTGTTACACACTGTGCTACAATGTAGCCTAATAGTAGACTGTTACACACTGTGCTACAATGTAGCCTAATAGTAGACTGTTACACACTGCGCTACAATGTAGCCTAATGGTAGACTGTTACACACTGCTACAATGTAGCCTAATAGTAGACTGTTACACACTGTGCTACAATGTAGCCTAATAGTAGACTGTTACACACTGTGCTACAATGTAGCCTAATAGTAGACTGTTACACACTGTGCTACAATGTAGCCTAATAGTAGACTGTTACACACTGTGCTACAATGTAGCCTAATAGTAGACTGTTACACACTGCTACAATGTAGCCTAATAGTAGACTGTTACACACTGTGCTACAATGTAGCCTAATAGTAGACTGTTACACACTGTGCTACAATGTAGGCTAATAGTAGACTGTTACACACTGTGCTACAATGTAGCCTAATAGACTGTTACACACTGTGCTACAATGTAGCCTAATGGTAGACTGTTACACACTGCTACAATGTAGCCTAATAGTAGACTGTTACACACTGCGCTACAATGTAGCCTAATGGTAGACTGTTACACACTGTGCTACAATGTAGCCTAATGGTAGACTGTTACACACTGTGCTACAATGTAGCCTAATAGTAGACTGTTACACACTGTGCTACAATGTAGCCTAATAGTAGACTGTTACACACTGCTACAATGTAGCCTAATAGTAGACTGTTACACACTGCGCTACAATGTAGCCTAATAGTAGACTGTTACACACAGGTCTGATAGTTACCTTGAATATCCCTGAGTAGCCATTCTCTATGTCGAACTCACTGCATTCCTTTAAATTACCATAGAACAGACACTCCTTAGCAACCCAACCTACTGAATGATACTATACTAGACACTCCCTAGGGCAAGGGTCTCCTACCTTTTCTAGCATGAGATACTTCATAAAACATTAACATAGCGAGCTACAATTTGTTTTAGGCGCTTTCTTCTCCTCTTCCCCGGGTCCTTAGTGTACAAGAGAAAGTCATGTTTTCTGTCAATATACCTGGTCAAATAATGGTTAATAAACAAATCTAAGTGGGGCCCTATAAACTTGGTGACGTGTGTTTGGTAATTTTATTTTGTTTATTTCACCTTTATTTAACTAGACATGTGTATCATGACGTGTTTGGTGTCTTGACGTCAAAATACCAAACACAAATAAAGACAGCATTTGTCTTGGGCCTGAGTCCTGGTTGGTTGGTGTTATTCTTGGGCCTGAGTCCTGGTTGGTTGGTTTTAGTCTTGGGCGTGAGTCCTGGTTGGTGTTAGTCTTGGGCCTGAGTCCTGGTTGGTTGGTGTTATTCTTGGGCCTGAGTCCTGGTTGGTTGGTTTTAGTCTTGGGCGTGAGTCCTGGTTGGTGTTAGTCTTGGGCCTGAGTCCTGGTTGGTTGGTGTTAGTCTTGGGCCTGAGTCCTGGTTGGTTGGTTTTAGTCTTGGGCGTGAGTCCTGGTTGGTGTTAGTCTTGGACCTGAGTCCTGGTTGGTTGGTGTTAGTCTTGGGCCTGAGTCCTGGTTGGTTGGTTTTAGTCTTGGGCCTGAGCCCTGGTTGGTTGGTGTTAGTCTCGGGCCTGAGTCCTGGTTGGTTGGTGTTAGTCTTGGGCCTGAGCCCTGGTTGGTTGGTGTTAATCATTATTGTCACAGGTGGCCTGTCACACACACTGTGTTTTGCACTATCCCATGTAGTTCATCCCACCCTGATTAGGACTCATCCCCAAACAGTCCATCCACCCTGATTAGAATGAGTGTGAGTTGGTCCTTTGTCAGAAAGAACTCAGACATGACAGAGTGATACCATGCTGTCAGCCAGCCACATCCAGCCTAGGTAACTATCTTAAAACTAACACAACTAGAGCTGTTGCGGTCATGACATTTTGTCTCCCGGTAATTGCCGTTAATGAACATAAAACACATTTAACATCTCCCTGCTTCCACGCGTAGCCACTGATGCGGACATAAAAAGTCTAATAAATCCATGTAATATAGCGTCCACCATCACAATAAATCCATTATTTATTTTAGACAGGTCTAAAGAAGCATTATGATATGAAGAAAATGTAGTCTATTTCAGAAGAACAGAATTGCATATTCTGAGTTTTCCTTTCGTTCGGCCCTGATCTGGCTTTTCCATATGGCTGTAGGTTACACTAGTTCATTTAGCAGAAAAGATTTGCTTATAATTCCTGTGGCTTTATTTTATATGATTTTGTATTTAGAAGAATAGAATTGAACACAGCTGAATAAAACATAAATAATATTTTTCCCTAACGATTTCCGAGGGAGTGAGCACATGCGGCTATTCTGTGCTCAGCGGCTAACAAAGAAACAGGTATTCCTATATGCTTCATTTAGAGTTATTTATGTAACCTCAGTTGTTCTACCAACGTTGGGCTATATGTTTCTATTTTTTTCGCATGAAAGGCATGAGCTCTGCTCTGTTAAGGTGCGGGACTCTATCTCAGACCCTCATAAGAAAGCACGCTATGCCCTCCGATGAACTATCAAACAGTCAAAGCATCAATACAGGACTAAGATTGAATCCTACTACACCGGCTCCGACGCTCATCGGATGTGGTAGGACTTGCAAACAATTACGGACTACAAAAGGGAAGACACGCAGCGAGCTGCCCAGTGACAAGAGCCTACCAGACGAGCTAAATGACTTCTATGCTCGCTTCGAGGCAAGCAACACTGAAGCATGCATGAGAGCACCAGCTGTTCTGGACGACTGTGTGATAACGCTCTCCGTAGCCAATGTGAGTAAGACCGTTAAAAAGATTAACATTCACAAGGCCGCAGGACCAGATGGATTACCAGGACGTGTACTCCGTGCATGCGCTGACCAACTGGCAAGTGTCTTCACTAACATTTTCAATCTGTCCCTGACCGAGTCTGTAATACCGACATGTTTCAAGCAGACCAACATAGTCCTTGTGCCCAAGAACACCAAGGTAACCTGTCTAAATGACTACTGACCCGTACCACTCACGTCTGTAGTCATGAGGTGCTTTGAAAGGCTGGTCATGTCTCACATCAACACCATTATCCCAGAAACCCTAGACTCACTCCAATTTGCAAAACAGATCCACCGCCCAAACAGATCCACAGATGACGCAATCTCTATTGCACTACACACTGCCCTTTCCCACCTGGACAAGAGGAATACCTATGTGAGAATGATGTTCATTGACTACAACACCATAGTGCCCACAAAGTTCATCACTAAGCTAAGCACCCGGGACTAAACACCTCCCTCTGCAACTGGATCCTGGACTTCCTGACGGGCCGCCCCCAGATGGTAAAGGGAGGCAACAACAAATCTGCCACGCTGATCCTCAACATGGGGCCCCTCAGGGGTATGTGTTTAGTGTCCTGATGTACTCCCTGTTCACACAATGACTGTGTGGCCAAGCACAACTCCAACACCATCATTAAGTTTTCTGACGACACAACAGTGGTAGGCCTGATCACCGACAACAATGAGACAGCCTATAGGGAGGAGGTCAGAGACGACAACAACCTCTCCCTCAATGTGAGCAAGACAAAGGAGATGATTGTGGACTACAGGAAAAGGAGGGCCGAGCACGCCCCCATTCCCATTCTCATCGACAGGGCTATTGTGATCAGGTAGAGAGCTTCAAGTTCCTTGGCGTCCACATCACCAACAAACTATCATGGTCCAAACACACCAAGATAGTCCTGAAGAGGGCCACGACAAAACCTTTTCCCCCTCAGGAGACTGAAAATATTTGGCATGGGTCCTCTAGATCCTGAAAAGGTTTTACAGCTGCACCATCGAGAGCATCCTGTTTTGTTGCATCACCTCGCAAGACGCTACAGAGGGTAGTGTGTACGGCCCAGTACATCACTGGTGCCAAGCTTCCTGCCATCCAGGACCTCTACACCAGGCGGTGTTAGAGGAAGGCTCGAAGAATTGCCAAAGACTCCATCCACCCTAGTCATAGAGTGTTCTGCTACCGCACAGCAAGCGGTACAGGTGCGCCAAGTCTAGGTCCAAAAGGCTCCTTAACAGGTTCTACCCCCAAGTCATAAGACTCCTGAACAGCTAATCAAATGGCTACCCAGACTATTTGCATTGACTCCCCCTACCTACATGTACATATGATCTCAATTACCTCAACTAACCTGTACCCCCTGTATATAGCCTCCACACTGACTCTGTACCGGTACCCCCTGTATATAGCCTCCACACTGACTCTGTACCGGTACCCCCTGTATATAGCCTCCACATTGACTCTGTACCGGTACGCCCTGTATATAGCCTCCACATTGACTCTGTACCGGTACCCCCTGTATATAGCCTCCACATTGACTCTGTACAGATACCCCCTGTATATAGCCTCCACATTGACTCTGTACCGGTACCCCCTGTATATAGCCTCCACATTGACTCTGTACCGGTACCCCCTGTATATAGCCTCCACATTGACTCTGTACCGGTACCCCCTGTATATAGCTTCCACATTGACTCTGTACCGGTACCCCCTGTATATAGCTTCCACATTGACTCGGTACCGGTACCCCCTGTATATAGCCTCCACATTGACTCGGTACCGGTACCCCCTGTATATAGCCTCCACATTGACTCTGTACCGGTACCCCGTGTATATAGCATCCACATTGACTCTGTACCGGTACCACCTGTATATAGCCTCCACATTGACTCTGTACCATAACACCCTGTATATAACCTCCACATTGACTCAGTACCGGTACCCCCTGTATATAGCCTCCACATTGACTCGGTACCGGTACCCCCTGTATATAGCCTCCACATTGACTCTGTACCGTAACACCCTGTATATAGTCTCCACATTGACTCGGTACCGGTACCCCCTGTATATAGCCTCCACATTGACTCTGTACCGGTACCCCCTGTATATAGCCTCCACATTGACTCTGTACCGGTACCCCCTGTATATAGCCTCCACATTGACTCTGTACCGGTACCCCCTGTATATAGCCTCCACATTGACTCTTCTCCTGCCCGGAGAGGAAGGAAACCGCTCAGGGATTTCACCATGAGGCCAATGGTGACTTTAAAACAGTTACAGAGTTTAATGGCTGTGATAGGAGAAAACTGAGGATGGATCAACAACATTGTAGTGACTCCACAATACTAACCTAAATGACAGAGTGAAAAGAAGGAAGCCTGTAAAAAAAATATTCAAACTCTTTGATGATGTCACTATTGCCCTTGATTCTAAGCAATGTTGTGCTGCTATTTGTATTGACTTGGCCAAAGCTTTTGATACGGTAGAACATTCCATTCTTGTGGTCCGGCTAAGGAGTATTGGTGTCTGTGAGGGTTCTTTGGCCTGGTTTGCTAACTACCTCTCTCAAAGAGTGCAGTGTATAAAGTCAGAACATCTGCTGTCTCAGCCACTGCCTGTCACCAAGGGAGTTCCCCAAGGCTCAATCCTAGGCTCCACGTCCTTCTCAATTTACATCAACAACATAGCTCAGGCAGTAGGAAGCTCTCTCATCCATTTATATGTAGATGATACAGTCTTATACTCAGCTGGCCC
Organism: Salvelinus fontinalis; assembly: GCF_029448725.1. Taxonomy (NCBI): domain Eukaryota; kingdom Metazoa; phylum Chordata; class Actinopteri; order Salmoniformes; family Salmonidae; genus Salvelinus; species Salvelinus fontinalis. Next base: position 1,645,432 of record NC_074673.1, read on the forward strand.
TCCTCGGATTTTGTGTTAAAAGCTCTTCAACAAAGCTTTCTTAGTGTCCAACACGCTTTCTCTGCCCTTAACCTTGTTCTGAACACCTCCAAAACAAAGGTCTTGTGGTTTGGTTAGAAGAATGCCCCTCTCCCCACCGGTGTGATTACTACCTCTGAGGGTTTAGAGCTTGAGGTAGTCACCTCATACAAGTACTTGGGAGTATGGCTAGACTGTACACTGTCCTTCTCTCAGCACATATCAAAGCTGCAGGCTAAAGTTAAATCTAGACTTGGTTTCCTCTATCGTAATCGCTCCTCTTTTCTCCTCTTTCAGATTTGCCACCAATGCTCCTTATAGGACACATCACTGCACTCTATACTCCTCTGTAAACTGGTCATCTCTGTATACCCGTCGCAAGACCCACTGGTTGATGCTTATTTATTAAACCCTCTTAGGCCTCGCTCCCCCCTATCTGAGATATCTACTGCAACCCTCATCCTCCACAAACAACACCCGTTCTGCCAGTCACATTCTGTTAAAGATCCCCAAAGCACACACATCCCTGGGTCGCTCCTCTTTTCAGTTCGCTGCAGCCAGCGACTGGAACGAGCTGCAACAAACACTCAAACTGGACTGTTTTATTTCCATCTCTTCATTCAAAGACTCCATCATGGACACTCTTACTGACAGTTGTGGCTGCTTCGGGTGATGTATTGTTGTCTCTACCTTCTTGCCCTTTGTGCTGTTGTCTGTGTCTGAAGAAATTCACTTTTTGTCCTGAATACAAAATGTTATGTTTGGGGCAAATCCAATACAACACATTACTGAGTACCACTCTCCAATACAACACATTACTGAGTACCACTCTCCAATACAACACATTACTGAGTACCACTCTCCAATACAACACATTACTGAGTACCACGCTCCAATACAACACATTACTGAGTACCACTATTCAATACAACACATTTACTGAGTACCACTCTCCAATACAACACATTACTGAGTACCACTATTCAATACAACACATTACTGAGTACCACGCTCCAATACAACACATTACTGAGTACCACGCTCCAATACAACACATTACTGAGTACCACGCTCCAATACAACACATTACTGAGTACCACTCTCCAATACAACACATTACTGAGTACCACTATTCAATACAACACATTACTGAGTACCACTCTCCAATACAACACATTACTGAGTACCACGCTCCAATACAACACATTACTGAGTACCACTCTCCACTACAACACAATTACTGAGTACCACTCTTCAATACAACACATTACTGAGTACCACTCTCCAATACAACATATTACTGAGTACCACTCTCCAATCCAATACAACACTAACCCTAGGAAGCTCTTTGCCACCTTCTCCTCCCTCCTGAATCCTCCTCCCTCTCTGCAGACGACTTCGTCAACCATTTTGAAAAGAAGGTCGACGACATCCGATCCTCGTTTGCTAAGTCAAACGACACCGCTGGTTCTGCTCACACTGCCCTACCCTGTGCTCTGACCTCTTTCTCCCCTCTCTCTCCAGATGAAATCTCGCGTCTTGTGACGGCCGGCCGCCCAACAACCTGCCCGCTTGACCCTATCCCCTCCTCTCTTCTCCAGACCATTTCCGGAGACCTTCTCCCTTACCTCACCTCGCTCATCAACTCATCCCTGACCGCTGGCTACGTCCCTTCCGGCTTCAAGAGAGCGAGAGTTGCACCCCTTCTGAAAAAACCTACACTCGATCCCTCCGATGTCAACAACTACAGACCAGTATCCCTTCTTTCTTTTCTCTCCAAAACTCTTGAACGTGCCGTCCTTGGCCAGCTCTCCTGCTATCTCTCTCAGAATGACCTTCTTGATCCAAATCAGTCAGGTTTCAAGACTAGTCATTCAACTGAGACTGCTCTTCTCTGTGTCACGGAGGCGCTCCGCACTGCTAAAGCTAACTCTCTCTCCTCTGCTCTCATCCTTCTAGACCTATCGGCTGCCTTCGATACTGTGAACCATCAGATCCTCCTCTCCACCCTCTCCGAGTTGGGCATCTCCGGCGCGGCCCACGCTTGGATTGCGTCCTACCTGACAGGTCGCTCCTACCAGGTGGCGTGGCGAGAATCTGTCTCCGCACCACGTGCTCTCACCACTGGTGTCCCCCAGGGCTCTGTTCTAGGCCCTCTCCTATTCTCGCTATACACCAAGTCACTTGGCTCTGTCATATCCTCACATGGTCTCTCCTATCATTGCTATGCAGACAACACACAATTAATCTTCTCCTTTCCCCCCTCTGATAACCAGGTGGTGAATCGCATCTCTGCATGTCTGGCAGACATATCAGTGTGGATGACGGATCACCACCTCAAGCTGAACCTCGGCAAGACGGAGCTGCTCTTCCTCCCGGGGAAGGACTGCCCGTTCCATGATCTCGCCATCACGGTTGACAACTCCATTGTGTCCTCCTCCCAGAGCGCTAAGAACCTTGGCGTGATCCTGGACAACACCCTGTCGTTCTCAACTAACATCAAGGCGGTGACCCGTTCCTGTAGGTTCATGCTCTACAACATTCGCAGAGTACGATCCTGCCTCACACAGGAAGCGGCGCAGGTCCTAATCCAGGCACTTGTCATCTCCCGTCTGGATTACTGCAACTCGCTGTTGGCTGGGCTCCCTGCCTGTGCCATTAAACCCCTACAACTCATCCAGAACGCCGCAGCCCGTCTGGTGTTCAACCTTCCCAAGTTCTCTCACGTCACCCCGCTCCTCCGCTCTCTCCACTGGCTTCCAGTTGAAGCTCGCATCCGCTACAAGACCATGGTGCTTGCCTACGGAGCTGTGAGGGGAACGGCACCTCCGTATCTTCAGGCTCTGATCAGGCCCTACACCCAAACAAGGGCACTGTGTTCATCCACCTCTGGCCTGCTCGCCTCCCTACCACTGAGGAAGTACAGTTCCCGCTCAGCCCAGTCAAAACTGTTCGCTGCTCTGGCACCCCAATGGTGGAACAAACTCCCTCACGACGCCAGGACAGCGGAGTCAATCACCACCTTCCGGAGACACCTGAAACCCCACCTCTTCAAGGAATACCTAGGATAAAGCAATCCTTCTGCCCCCCCCCCTTAAAAGATTTAGATGCACTATTGTAAAGTGGCTGTTCCACTGGATGTCATAAGGTGAATGCACCAATTTGTAAGTCGCTCTGGATAAGAGCGTCTGCTAAATGACTTAAATGTAAATGTAAACACATTACTGAGTACCACTCTCCAATACAACACAATTACTGAGTACCACTCTCCAATCCAATACAACACATTACTGAGTACCACTAGCCAATACAACACATTACTGAGTACCACGCTCCAATACAACACATTACTGAGTACCACTCTCCAATACAACACATTACTGAGTACCACTCTCCAATACAACACATTACTGAGTACCACTCTCCAATACAACACAATTACTGAGTACCACTCTCCATAGTGGTTGCTGCATCATGTTCCTGAGTTGCAGTTGTAACTGAAATGTATTGAAAATCATATCAAATATGACATTGATTGTTTCTGAGTGTCCTAGTTACACTTTTCACTTAAATCGTCTTGAAAATCTATTGCAAGACCTGAAAATGTAAAGTAAGGACCAACAACCAATTTGACAGAGCTTGAAGAATTTTTTAAAGAATAATAGGCAAATGGTGTGGAAAACTCTTAGAGACTTACAGAGAAAGACTGACAGCTATAATCACTCTTAGAGACTTACAGAGACTGACAGCTGTAATCACTCTTAGAGACTTACAGAGACTGACAGCTGTAATCACTCTTAGAGACTTACAGAGAAAGACTCACAGCTGTAATCACTCTTAGAGACGTACCCAGAAAGACTGACAGCTATAATCACTCTTAGAGACTTACAGAGACTGACAGCTGTAATCACTCTTAGAGACTTACAGAGACTGACAGCTGTAATCACTCTTAGAGACTTACAGAGAAAGACTCACAGCTGTAATCACTCTAAGAGAATTACCCAGAAAGACTCACAGCTATAATCACTCTTAGAGACTTACAGAGAAAGACTCACAGCTGTAATCACTCTAAGAGAATTACCCAGAAAGACTCACAGCTGTAATCGCTGCCAAAGGTGCTTCTGCAAAGTATTGACTCAGGGATGTGAAAATGTATGTAAATTAAATATTTCTGTATTTAATTTTCAACAAATGTGCAAACACTTCGTAGAACATGTTTTCCATTGTTGATTATGGGGTATTGTGTGTAGATAGCTGAGGAAAAAACTAATGTCATCCATTTTGAATTCAGGATGTAACACAACAAAATGTGGAATAAGTGAAGGGGTACGAAGACTTTCGGAAGGCAGTGTAAGAGGTATAATCATGGGAGGGGCTCTGTCTCACAGTAGAGAACATGGTGTTGACGAAACAGTATTTACCTTGGCTAACTGACTCCTACTGTTGCTGTTACTGTGTGGGAGGGGAAGAGGGGGAGGGGAAGGGTGTGGACTGACTTCCTAGGCAACACTAATCTTAAGACAAACACACGACCTGTTCCATTATTTCATGATGCCCCGCCATGGACGACCATAGGAAACGATCGCGATACAAAACGATCGCGATACGAAATGATCGCGATACGAAATGATCGCGATACGAAATGATCCCGATACGGAATGATCCCGATACGAAATGATCACGATATTATCCCAATACTTAGGTGCCTGATACGATAATGTATTGCAATTCTTACATTTGTCACGATGCAATTTGATACTGTGATTTTATTGCGATTTGATGTTCCAAACATTTTTCTCACTATATGTCTGCTGCAGAGAGAAGAGAGGGAGCCCTGAGAAAACAAGTTTCGATCAGGCAGGGAAATAAAAGTGCTGAAAACATGTTGGCTCACTATTTAAAAAGAAGATGGACAACAGGCTATAGGATGGAAAATACCAGAGTTTTACCAAACCAGAGTTTTACCAAACCAGCGTTTTACCGAACAAGAGTTTTACCGAACCAGAGTTTTACCGAACCAGAGTTTTACCGAACCAGAGTTTTACCAAAACCAGAGTTTTACCAAAACCAGAGTTTTACCGAACCAGCGTTTTACCGAACCAGCGTTTTACCAAACCAGAGTTTTACCAAACCAGAGTTTTACCAAACTAGAGTTTTACCAAACCAGAGTTTTACCAAACCAGACTAGCTGCAGCTAACCCTACTTTTTTTTAAACAAATTGATGCTTTGTGTCAAAGTATCTATATAATATCCTCCAAAAATAACATTGCGACTAACTATTACTGTAACTGTATTCTCCCATCACTAGTTTGGATCTGTACCTTGTGTCTATGCTGCAGGTCAGGAGGTCAGGGGTATGTGTAAGACTCTGGCTAAGACCAGGAAGAGTGTGTCTATGCTGCAGGTCAGAGGTCAGGGGTATGTGTAAGACTCTGGCTAAGACCAGAAAGAGTGTGTCTATGCTGCAGGTCAGGAGGTCAGGGGTATGTGTAAGACTCTGGCTAAGACCAGGAAGAGTGTGTCTATGCTGCAGGTCAGAGGTCAGGGGTATGTGTAAGACTCGGGCTAAGACCAGGAAGAGTGTGTCCATGCTGCAGGTCAGGGGGTGAGGGGTATGTGTAAGACCAGGAAGAGTGTGACTATGCTGCAGGTCAGGGGTCAGGGGTATGTGTAAGACCAGGAAGAGTGTGTCTCTGCTGCAGGTCGGAGGTCATCGGTATGTGTAAGACTCTGGCTAAGACCAGGAAGAGTGTGCCTATGCTGCAGGTCAGAGGTCAGGGGTATGTGTAAGACTCTGGCTAAGACCAGGAAGAGTGTGTCTATGCTGCAGGTCAGAGGTCAGGGGTATGTGTAAGACTCTGGCTAAGACCAGGAAGAGTGTGTCTATGCTGCAGGTCAGGAGGTCAGGGGTATGTGTAAGACCAGGAAGAGTGTGTCTATGCTGCAGGTCAGGAGGTCAGGAGGTGAGGGGTATGTGTAAGACTCGGGCTAAGACCAGGAAGAGTGTGTCTATGCTGCAGGTCGGGAGGTCAGGGGTCAGGTGTATGTGTAAGACTCTGGCTAAGACCAGGAAGAGTGTGTCTATGCTGCAGGTCAGGGGTCAGGGGTATGTGTAAGACTCTGGCTAAGACCAGGAAGAGTGTATCTATGCTGCAGGTCAGAGGTCAGGGGTATGTGTAAGACTCGGGCTAAGACCAGGAAGAGTGTGTCTATGCTGCAGGTCAGGGATCAGGGGTATGTGTAAGACTCTGGCTAAGACCAGGAAGAGTGTATCTATGCTGCAGGTCAGAGGTCAGGGGTATGTGTAAGACTCGGGCTAAGACCAGGAAGAGTGTGTCCGTGCTGCAGTGGGGTTGCTGCAGGTCGTAAGCGCCTCGGACCCCCCTCCAACCCTCCGCTGCCTTGAAGATGGTCACAAAGGGCTCCCCTGCCTTATGACCACTCAGATAGTGTCCGTCAGCTAAGCTACATTAAAATTACGTAACCTTTATTTAACTAGGCAAGTCAGTTAAGAACAAATTCTTATTTACAATGACAACCTACCAGGAACAGTGGGATAACTGCTTTAATCAGGGGCAGCTCGGGGATACGATCCAGCAACCTTTCGGTTACTGGCCCAACGCTCTAACCACTAAGCTACCTGCCGCTCTAAATAGATAGGATATACACACAGTTCATCAAGAAGACAATGAGGTCAATGAGATACATTCATAACCACATTCCCACGCTGAATGTCGTGCTCTCGGTGAGAGCACGGTTTCACGGCAGAGAGAGACAGAGGAATGTGGAGGAGTAGTATCTTATGAAATCCCTAGGTGATAGATCTCGTGAGGAGATGGAGCAGCAGACATTGTGTAACCTGCTGTTAAACCTGCTGTTAAACCAACAGAAACAGGCTGACAGCAACATGCTCTGGCCTGAACCTCCATTCACACAGGACCCTCAGTTTCATCACAGCCTGTCAGCACTATGTGCCATTCAGACGGACGTGTACAGGCAGAAGTATCATCCAATGAGCAGCCCTGCTACTGCAGTCTCCTGGAACAGAGCCTTTCAGAGGCAGAGTGACAATGACTAAACGTGTACAGGCAGAACAGAAGAATCATCCAATCAACAGGTCTGTCTCCCTTCCTCCTCTCATCCAATCAACAAGCCTGTCTCCTTTCCTCCTCTCATCCAATCAACAGGTCTGTCTCCCTTCCTCCTCTCATCCAATCAACAGGTCTGTCTCCCTTCCTCCTCTCAACTGAACTAAATGACTATCGCCCCGTAGCACTCACTTCTGTCATCAGGAAGTGCTTTGAGAGGCTAGTCAAGGATCATATCACCTCCATCTTACCTGCCACCCTAGACCCACTTCAATTTGCTTACCGCCACAATAGATCCACAGACGATGCAATCGCCATCACACTGCATACTGCCCTATCCCATCTGGACAAGAGGAATACCTATGTAAGAATGCTGTTTATTGACTACAGCTCAGCATTCAACACCATAGTACCCTCCAAACTCATCGTTAAGCTGGAGGCCCTGGGTCTGAACCCCGCGCTGTGCAACTGGGTCCTGGAACAGCATTAAACACTAGTGGTGACTATTTAACGGTCTGATGGCCTGAAGATAGAAGCTGTTTATCAGTCTGATGGCCTGGAGATTAGAAGCTGTTTAACAGTCTGATCGCCTGAAGATAGAAGCTGTTTATCAGTCTGATGGCCTGGAGATAGAAGCTGTTTAACAGTCTGATGGTCTGGAGATAGAAGCTGTTTATCAGTCTGATGGTCTGGAGACAGAAGCTGTTTATCAGTCTGATTGGTCTGGAGATAGAAGCTGTTTAACAGTCTGATGGAGATAGAAGCTGTTTAACAGTCTGATGGAGATAGAAGCTGTTTATCAGTCTGATGGAGATAGAAGCTGTTTAACAGTCTGATGGCCTGGAGGTAGAAGCTGTTTAACAGTCTGATGGTCTGGAGATAGAAGCTGTTTATCAGTCTAATGGAGATAGAAGCTGTTTATCAGTCTGATGGAGATAGAAGCTGTTTAACAGTCTGATGGCCTGGAGGTAGAAGCTGTTTAACAGTCTGATGGCCTGAAGATAGAAGCTGTTTAACAGTCTGATGGAGATAGAAGCTGTTTATCAGTCTGATGGCCTGGAGATAGAAGCTGTTGAACAGTCTGATGGTCTGGAGATAGAAGCTGTTTATCAGTCTGATGGTCTGGAGACAGAAGCTGTTTATCAGTCTGATTGGTCTGGAGATAGAAGCTGTTTAACAGTCTGATGGAGATAGAAGCTGTTTAACAGTCTGATGGAGATAGAAGCTGTTTATCAGTCTGATGGAGATAGAAGCTGTTTAACAGTCTGATGGCCTGGAGGTAGAAGCTGTTTAACAGTCTGATGGTCTGGAGATAGAAGCTGTTTATCAGTCTGATGGAGATAGAAGCTGTTTAACAGTCTGATGGCCTGGAGATAGAAGCTGTTTATCAGTCTGATGGTCTGGAGATAGAAGCTGTTTATCAGTCTGATGGCCTGGAGATAGAAGCTGTTTAACAGTCTGATGGTCTGGAGATAGAAGCTGTTTAACAGTCTGATGGAGATAGAAGCTGTTTAACAGTCTGATGGAGATAGAAGCTGTTTATCAGTCTGATGGCCTGAAGATAGAAGCTGTTTAACAGTTTGATGGAGATAGAAGCTGTTTAACAGTCTGATGGAGATAGAAGCTGTTTATCAGTCTGATGGCCTGGAGATAGAAGCTGTTTAACAGTCTGATGGAGATAGAAGCTGTTTAACAGTCTGATGGAGATAGAAGCTGTTTAACAGTCTGATGGAGATAGAAGCTGTTTAACAGTCTGATGGAGATAGAAGCTGTTTAACAGTCTGATGGAGATAGAAGCTGTTTAACAGTCTGATGGCCTGGTGATAGAAGCTGTTTAACAGTCTGATGGCCTGAAGATAGAAGCTGTTTAACAGTCTGATGGAGATAGAAGCTGTTTAACAGTCTGATGGAGATAGAAGCTGTTTAACAGTCTGATGGAGATAGAAGCTGTTTAACAGTCTGATGGTCTGGAGATAGAAGCTGTTTAACAGTCTGATGGAGATAGAAGCTGTTTAACAGTCTGATGGAGATAGAAGCTGTTTAACAGTCTGATGGAGATAGAAGCTGTTTAACAGTCTGATGGTCTGGAGATAGAAGCTATTTAACAGTCTGATGGCGATAGAAGCTGTTTAACAGTCTGATGGCCTGGAGATAGAAGCTGTTTAACAGTCTGATGGCCTGGAGATAGAAGCTGTTTAACAGTCTGATGGCCTGGAGATAGAAGCTGTTTAACAGTCTGATGGAGACAGAAGCTGTTTAACAGTCTGATGGTCTGGAGATAGAAGCTGTTTATCAGTCTAATGGAGATAGAAGCTGTTTAACAGTCTGATGGAGATAGAAGCTGTTTAACAGTCTGATGGCCTGGAGATAGAAGCTGTTTAACAGTCTGATGGCCTGGTGATAGAAGCTGTTTAACAGTCTGATGGCCTGGAGATAGAAGCTGTTTATCAGTCTAATGGAGATAGAAGCTGTTTAACAGTCTGATGGAGATAGAAGCTGTTTAACAGTCTGATGGCCTGGAGATAGAAGCTGTTTAACAGTCTGATGGCCTGGAGATAGAAGCTGTTTAACAGTCTGATGGAGATAGAAGCTGTTTAACAGTCTGATGGAGATAGAAGCTGTTTAACAGTCTGATGGAGATAGAAGCTGTTTAACAGTCTGATGGAGGTAGAAGCTGTTTATCAGTCTGATGGAGATAGAAGCTGTTTAACAGTCTGATGGAGATAGAAGCTGTTTAACAGTCTGATGGAGATAGAAGCTGTTTAACAGTCTGATGGAGGTAGAAGCTGTTTATCAGTCTGATGGCCTGGAGATAGAAGCTGTTTAACAGTCTGATGGCCTGGAGATAGAAGCTGTTTAACAGTCTGATGGAGATAGAAGCTGTTTAACAGTCTGATGGCCTGGAGATAGAAGCTGTTTAACAGTCTGATGGAGATAGAAGCTGTTTAACAGTCTGATGGCCTGGAGATAGAAGCTGTTTAACAGTCTGATGGAGATAGAAGCTGTTTAACAGTCTGATGGCCTGGAGATAGAAGCTGTTTAACAGTCTGATGGAGATAGAAGCTGTTTAACAGTCTGATGGCCGGGAGATAGAAGCTGTTTAACAGTCTGATGGCCTGGAGATAGAAGCTGTTTAACAGTCTGATGGAGATAGAAGCTGTTTAACAGTCTGATGGCCTGGAGATAGAAGCTGTTTAACAGTCTGATGGCCTGGAGATAGAAGCTGTTTAACAGTCTGATGGAGATAGAAGCTGTTTAACAGTCTGATGGCCTGGAGATAGAAGCTGTTTAACAGTCTGATGGAGATAGAAGCTGTTTAACAGTCTGATGGAGATAGAAGCTGTTTAACAGTCTGATGGAGATAGAAGCTGTTTATCAGTCTGATGGCCTGGAGATAGAAGCTGTTTAACAGTCTGATGGCCTGGAGATAGAAGCTGTTTAACAGTCTGATGGAGATAGAAGCTGTTTAACAGTCTGATGGCCTGGAGATAGAAGCTGTTTAACAGTCTGATGGAGATAGAAGCTGTTTAACAGTCTGATGGCCTGGAGATAGAAGCTGTTTAACAGTCTGATGGAGATAGAAGCTGTTTAACAGTCTGATGGCCTGGAGATAGAAGCTGTTTAACAGTCTGATGGAGATAGAAGCTGTTTAACAGTCTGATGGCCGGGAGATAGAAGCTGTTTAACAGTCTGATGGCCTGGAGATAGAAGCTGTTTAACAGTCTGATGGAGATAGAAGCTGTTTAACAGTCTGATGGCCTGGAGATAGAAGCTGTTTAACAGTCTGATGGCCTGGAGATAGAAGCTGTTTAACAGTCTGATGGAGATAGAAGCTGTTTAACAGTCTGATGGCCTGGAGATAGAAGCTGTTTAACAGTCTGATGGAGATAGAAGCTGTTTAACAGTCTGATGGAGATAGAAGCTGTTTATCAGTCTGATGGTCTGGAGATAGAAGCTGTTTATCAGTCTGATGGTCTGGAGATAGAAGCTGTTTATCAGTCTGATGGTCTGGAGATAGAAGCTGTTTATCAGTCTGATGGAGATAGAAGCTGTTTAACAGTCTGATGGTCTGGAGATAGAAGCTGTTTAACAGTCTGATGGAGATAGAAGCTGTTTATCAGTCTGATGGAGATAGAAGCTGTTTAACAGTCTGATGGAGATAGAAGCTGTTTAACAGTCTGATGGAGATAGAAGCTGTTTAACAGTCTGATGGAGGTAGAAGCTGTTTAACAGTCTGATGGAGATAGAAACTGTTTAACAGTCTGATGGAGGTAGAAGCTGTTTAACAGTCTGATGGTCTGGAGATAGAAGCTGTTTATCAGTCTGATTGCCTGGAGATAGAAGCTGTTTAACAGTCTGATGGAGATAGAAGCTGTTTAACAGTCTGATGGAGATAGAAGCTGTTTAACAGTCTGATGGTCTGAAGATAGAAGCTGTTTATCAGTCTGATGGCCTGGAGATAGAAGCTGTTTAACAGTCTGATGGAGATAGAAGCTGTTTAACAGTCTGATGGAGATAGAAGCTGTTTAACAGTCTGATGGAGATAGAAGCTGTTTAACAGTCTGATGGAGGTAGAAGCTGTTTAACAGTCTGATGGAGATAGAAGCTGTTTAACAGTCTGATGGTGATAGAAGCTGTTTATCAGTCTGATGGCCTGAACATAGAAGCTGTTTATCAGTCTGATGGAGATAGAAGCTGTTTATCAGTCTGATGGCCTGAAGATAGAAGCTGTTTAACAGTCTGATGGCCTGAAGATAGAAGCTGTTTAACAGTCTGATGGAGATAGAAGCTGTTTAACAGTCTGATGGAGATAGAAGCTGTTTAACAGTCTGATGGCCTGAAGATAGAAGCTGTTTATCAGTCTGATGGTGATAGAAGCTGTTTAACAGTCTGATGGCCTTGAGATATAAGCTGTTTAACAGTCTGATGGTCTGGAGGTAGAAGCTGTTTAACAGTCTGATGGCCTGAAGATAGAAGCTGTTTAACAGTCTGATGGCCTGAAGATAGAAGCTGTTTAACAGTCTGATGGAGATAGAAGCTGTTTATCAGTCTGATGGCCTGGAGATAGAAGCTGTTTACCAGTCTGATGGCCTTGAGATAGAAGCTGTTTAACAGTCTGATGGCCTGAAGATAGAAGCTGTTTATCAGTCTGATGGTCTGGAGATAGAAGCTGTTTATCAGTCTGATGGCCTGGAGATAGAAGCTGTTTAACAGTCTGATGGTCTGGAGATAGAAGCTGTTTAACAGTCTGATGGAGATAGAAGCTGTTTAACAGTCTGATGGAGATAGAAGCTGTTTATCAGTCTGATGGCCTGAAGATAGAAGCTGTTTAACAGTTTGATGGAGATAGAAGCTGTTTAACAGTCTGATGGAGATAGAAGCTGTTTATCAGTCTGATGGCCTGGAGATAGAAGCTGTTTAACAGTCTGATGGAGATAGAAGCTGTTTAACAGTCTGATGGAGATAGAAGCTGTTTAACAGTCTGATGGAGGTAGAAGCTGTTTAACAGTCTGATGGAGATAGAAGCTGTTTAACAGTCTGATGGAGATAGAAGCTGTTTAACAGTCTGATGGAGGTAGAAGCTGTTTAACAGTCTGATGGAGATAGAAGCTGTTTAACAGTCTGATGGTGATAGAAGCTGTTTATCAGTCTGATGGCCTGAAGATAGAAGCTGTTTAACAGTCTGATGGAGATAGAAGCTGTTTAACAGTCTGATGGAGATAGAAGCTGTTTATCAGTCTGATGGAGATAGAAGCTGTTTAACAGTCTGATGGCCTGGAGATAGAAGCTGTTTAACAGTCTGATGGCCTGAAGATAGAAGCTGTTTATCAGTCTGATGGAGATAGAAGCTGTTTAACAGTCTGATGGCCTGAAGATAGAAGCTGTTTAACAGTCTGATGGCCTGAAGATAGAAGCTGTTTAACAGTCTGATGGCCTGAAGATAGAAGCTGTTTAACAGTCTGATGGAGATAGAAGCTGTTTAACAGTCTGATGGAGATAGAAGCTGTTTAACAGTCTGATGGCCTGAAGATAGAAGCTGTTTATCAGTCTGATGGTGATAGAAGCTGTTTAACAGTCTGATGGCCTTGAGATATAAGCTGTTTAACAGTCTGATGGTCTGGAGGTAGAAGCTGTTTAACAGTCTGATGGCCTGAAGATAGAAGCTGTTTAACAGTCTGATGGCCTGAAGATAGAAGCTGTTTAACAGTCTGATGGAGATAGAAGCTGTTTATCAGTCTGATGGCCTTGAGATAGAAGCTGTTTACCAGTCTGATGGCCTTGAGATAGAAGCTGTTTAACAGTCTGATGGCCTGAAGATAGAAGCTGTTTGACAGTCTGATGGTGATAGAAGCTTTTTAACAGTCTGATGGAGGTAGAAGCTGTTTAACAGTCTGATGGCCTGGAGGTAGAAGCTGTTTAACAGTCTGATGGAGATAGAAGCTGTTTAACAGTCTGATGGAGGTAGAAGCTGTTTAACAGTCTGATGGCCTGGAGGTAGAAGCTGTTTAACAGTCTGATGGAGATAGAAGCTGTTTAACAGTCTGATGGAGATAGAAGCTGTTTAACAGTCTGATGGTCTGGAGGTAGAAGCTGTTTAACAGTCTGATGGAGATAGAAGCTGTTTAACAGTCTGATGGCCTGGAGATAGAAGCTGTTTATCAGTCTGATGGTCTGGAGATAGAAGCTGTTTATCAGTCTGATGGAGATAGAAGCTGTTTAACAGTCTGATGGTCTGGAGATAGAAGCTGTTTAACAGTCTGATGGAGATAGAAGCTGTTTAACAGTCTGATGGAGATAGAAGCTGTTTAACAGTCTGATGGAGATAGAAGCTGTTTAACAGTCTGATAGAGATAGAAGCTGTTTATCAGTCTGATGGCCTGGAGATAGAAGCTGTTTAACAGTCTGATGGCCTGGAGATAGAAGCTGTTTATCAATCTGATGGCCTTGAGATAGAAGCTGTTTATCAGTCTGATGGCCTGGAGATAAAAGCTGTTTATCAGTCTCTTGGTCCCAGCTTTGATGCACCTGTACTGTCTCCGCCTTCTAGATGGTAGCGAGGTGAACAGGCCGTGGCTCGGATGACTGAGGTCGTTGATGATCTTCTTGGCCTTCCTGAGGTCGTTGATGCACCTCTTGGCCTTCCTAAAGGTCGTTGATGATCTTCTTGGCCTTCCTGAGGTTGTTGATGCTCCTCTTGGCCTTCCTGAGGTCGTTGATGCTCCTCTTGGCCTTCCTGAGGTCGTTGATGCTCCTCTTGGCCTTCCTGAGGTTGTTGATGCTCCTCTTGGCCTTCCTGAGGTCGTTGATGCTCCTCTTGGCCTTCCTGAGGTCGTTGATGCTCTTCTTGGCCTTCCTGAGGTCGTTGATGATCTTCTTGGCCTTCCTGAGGTCGTTGATGCTCCTCTTGGCCTTCCTGTGACACCGGGTGCTGTAGATGTCCTGTAGGGCATGAGCTATGTCGAGAATACTAATATTTAAACAGTGCAAAATTGATAGATGCTTTGGGCTGACTGCACGTATTTGCAATTACCGTACCAGGCGGTAATACAGCCCGACAGGATGCTCTCGATGGTGCATCTGTAAAAGTTTGTGAGGGTCTTAGGGGCCAAGCCAAATTTCTTCAGCCTGCTTTTGCGCCTTCTTCACCATGCTTTTGACCCTCTCCCTGTTAATGTGGATGGGGGCATGCTCTCTCTGCTATCTGATGTAGTCCACGACCAGCTCTTTTGTTTTGTTAACATTGAAGAAGAGGTTACTGTCCTGCCACCACTCCTCCAGGGCTCTCACCTCCTCCCCGTAGGCTGTCACGTCGTTGTTGGTAATCAGGCCTAGCACTGTTGTGTCGTCAGCAAACTTGTTGATTGAGTTGGAGACCTGAGTGGCCACGCAGTCATGGGTGAACAGGGAATACAGGAGGGGGCTGGGCACCCCCACGTTGGTGGTATTGTTACCTACCTTCACCACCTGGGGTCGGCCTGCCAGAAAGTCTAGGACCCAGTTGCACAGGGAGGGGTTCAGACCCAGGGTTGTTAATGAACAGCATTCTTACACAGGTATTCCTCTTGTCCGGGTGGGATAGACCAGTGTGCAGTGCGATGGTGATCGCGTCGTCTGTGGATCTGTTCGGTAAGGTGGAGGTGATATGATCCTTAACTAGCCTCTCAAAGTACTTCTTGATGACAGGAGTGAGTGCTACGTTGAGATAGTCATTTAGTTCCATTACCTTCGCTTTCTTTAGTACAGGAACAACGGTTGACATTTTGAAGCAAGTGGGAACAACAGACTGCCATAGGGAGAGATTGAATATGTTCATAAACACTCCAGCCAGCTGGTCTGCACGTGTTCTGAGGACACGGCTTGGGATGCCGTCTGGGCCGGAACGAGAGTGTTTGATTGCTTTACGGAGGGCATGGCTACACCATTTCTACTCGCCCATGTTCCCGGTTATCTTGCTGTGGTTAAATGCTGCCATCTATCCACAGTTTTTTGGTTGGGATAAGTTGTAATCATCACAGTAGGAACAACATCCTCTATCCACTTCCTGATGAACCCAGTCACAGTAGGAACAACATCCTCTATTCACTTCCTGATGAACCCAGTCACAGTAGGAACAACATCCTCTATCCACTTCCTGATGAACCCAGTCACAGTAGGAACAACATCCTCTAGCCACTTCCTGATGAACCCAGTCACAGTAGGAACAACATCCTCTATCCACTTCCTGATGAACCCAGTCACAGTAGGAACTACATCCTCTATCCACTTCCTGATGAACCCAGTCACAGTGGGAACAACATCCTCTATCCACTTCCTGATGAACCCAGTCACAGTAGGAACAACATCCTCTAGCCACTTCCTGATGAACCCAGTCACAGAGTCAGTGTATATGCTGACACTATTCCCAGAGGCGTGCTGGAATATTTCCCAGTCTGCGTGATCAAAACATCTTGAAGCATAGATTTCGATTGGTCAGATCAACGTTTAACAGTCCTTACCACGGGGGCTTCCTGTTTAAGTTTCTGCCAATAGGTGGGGAGGAGCAGGATGGAGGCGTGATCTGATTTGCCGAAGGGAGGGCGGGAAGAGCCTTGTAGGAAGTGTGTTCTCTCCGTGTGTTACCATGTGAAAGATAGATAGATATATGATAGATATGTGAAAGATAGATAGATATATGATAGATATGTGAAAGATAGATAGATATGTGAAAGATAGATAGATATGTGAAAGATAGATATATGATAGATATGTGAAAGATAGATATATGATAGATATGTGAAAGATAGATAGATATGTGAAAGATAGATAGATATATGATAGATATGTGAAAGATAGATAGATAGATGATAGATATGTGAAAGATAGATAGATAGATGATAGATATGTGAAAGATAGATAGATATATGATAGATATGTGAAAGATAGATAGATACATGATAGATATGTGAAAGATAGATAGATAGATGATAGATATGTGAAAGATAGATAGATATATGATAGATATGTGAAAGATAGATAGATATATGATAGATATGTGTTGATAGTGTTCTCCTCAGATTCCCAAAAATAGTCCACAGCTAAAATAAATGCGGCTTCAGGATATGCTGTTTCAGTTTGCCGTAGTCGTAGTTCCTTGAGAGCCGTCGCGGTGTTGACTTAGGGGAAAATATACACGTCAGTGACAATAACCAAAGAAAATGATCTTAGAAGGCAATGAAGTTGGCATTTGATGGTGAGGTATTCCGGACTTCCTGTATGTTACCACGATCACACCATAAGTTGTTAATCATGAGACATACCCCTCAATTCATTTGATGATACAGCTGGAGCAACACAAGGATATAACATCTATAGAAGAGACAGAAATGCTTATGGGGGAGGTGTTACTGTATATAGTCAGAGCCATATCCCTGTAATGCTTATGGGGGAGGTGTTGCTGTATATAGTCAGAGCCATATCCCTGTAATGCTTATGGGGGAGGTGTTACTGTATATATTCAGAGCCATATCCCTGTAATGCTTATGGGGGAGGTGTTACTGTATATATTCAGAGCCATATCCCTGTAATGCTTATGGGGGAGGTGTTACTGTATATATTCAGAGCCATATCCCTGTAATGCTTATGGGGGAGGTGTTACTGTATATATTCAGAGCCATATCCCTGTAATGCTTAGGGAAGATCTTATGTCAAGTGTTATTGAAGTGTTGTGGTTGCAGGTTCACTTGGCACATCTAAAGCGTTTTCTTTTGGGGTGTTGCTATAGGCCACCAAGTGCAAACAGTCAGTATCTAAATAATATGTGTGAAATGCTTGGTAGTGAATGTGATGTAAACAGAGAGGTCTACTTTCTTGGGGACCTGAATATGGACTGGTTTTCATCAGCTGTCCGCTCAAGAGGAAGCTTCTCACTGTAACCAGTGCCTGTAATCTGGTTTAGGTTATTAATCAACCTAGTGTTTACAAACACTACAGGAACAAGATCATCCACATGTATCGATCACATCTTTACTAATACTGTAGAACTTTGTTCTGAAGCTGTATCTGTACCCATTGGATGCAGTGATCACAATATAGTGGCTATATCCAGGAAAGTTCCAACAGCTGGCCCTAAAATAGTGTAGAAGAGATCATACAAAATATTTTGCTGTGACTCTTATGTGGATGATGTTAATTAAAATGTGTGATGTGATTGATGAGGAGCATCCAGACGCTGTACTTGATGAATTTATGAAATTGCTTCTTCCAATTATTGTTAAACATGCACCTGTTAAGAAACTGACTGTTAGAACTGTTGAGGCTCCATGGATTGATGAGGAATTGGAAAACTGTATGGTTGAAAGAGATGGGGCAAAAGGAGTGGCTAATAAGTCTGGCTGCACATCTGACTGGCTGACTTACTGCAAATGAAGAAAGGATGTGACTAAACTCAACAAAAAGAAGAAGAAACTGTATTATGAAGCCAAGATTAATTTTTTTTGTTTTGTTTCACCTTTATTTATTTAATTTTATTTCACCTTTATTTAACCAGGTAGGCCAGTTGAGAACACCTTTATTTAACCAGGTAGGCCAGTTGAGAACAAGTTATCATTTACAACTACGACCTGGCCAAGATAAAGCAAAGCAGTGTGACACAAACAACAACACAGAGTTACACATGGAGTAAACAAATGTACAATCA
Organism: Salvelinus fontinalis; assembly: GCF_029448725.1. Lineage (NCBI taxonomy): Eukaryota > Metazoa > Chordata > Actinopteri > Salmoniformes > Salmonidae > Salvelinus > Salvelinus fontinalis. The sequence goes on from NC_074673.1 coordinate 1,663,715, forward strand.
ATAATACAATAGAAAAATCTATATACAGTGTGTGGGAATGTAGAAGAGTAGGGAGGTAAGGCAATAAATAGGCCATAGAGGTGAAAATAATTACAATTTATGATGTGCAGATTATGATATAAAAAAACTTTAAATTAAATTATGGGCAGAAAGACAAATTCCACTCCATCTTTCATCAAGTCAGATGTTTTATTCATCACAAAACCATTTGATGTTGCCAATGATTTTTATGATTATTTCATTGGCAAAGTGGGCAAACTTAGGCAGGAAATGCCAACAACGATCAGTCAGCCTTATATTCCTGCATAAAAAAACGAATAATGAAAGAAAATAATTGCAAGTTTGAACTTTGTAAAGTTAGTGTTGGAGAGGTGGGAACAATTACTGTTATCGATCAATCATGACAAACCTCCTGGCATTGACAACTTAGATGGAAAGCTACTGAGGATGGTAGCTGACTCTATAGCCACTCCTATCTGTCATATCTTTAATCTGAGCCTAGAGGAAAGTCTTTGTCCTCAGGTCTGGAGGAAAGTCTTTGTCCTCAGGCCTGGAGGGAAGTCTTTGTCCTCAGGCCTGGAGGGAAGCCAAAGTCATTCCACTACCCAAGAGTGGTAAAGCGGCCTTTACTGGTTCTGACAGCAGACCTATCAGATTGCTGCCAACTCTTAGCAAACTGTTGGGGGAAAAATGGTGTTGACCAAATACAATGCAATCTCTCTGTAAACAAATTAACAACAGACTTTCAGCATGCTTATAGAGAAGGGCACTCAACATGTACTGCACCGACACAAATGACTGATGATTGGTTGAAAGAAAATGATACTAAGAAGATAGTGGGAGCTGTACTGTTAGATTTCAGTGCAGCCTTAGATATTATTGACCATAACCTGTTGTTGAGAAAACTTGGGGTCACTTAGAAATGTTCTTGTTTTTCTTTCTGTTCATTTGCCCATCTTAATCTTTTATTTTTATTGGCCAGTCTGAGATATGGCTTTTTCTTTGCAACTCTGCCTTCAAGGCCAGCATCCCGGAGTCGCCTCTTCACTCTTGAAGTTGAGACTGGTGTTTTGCGTGTACTATTTAATGAAGCTGCCAGTTGAGGACTTGTGAGGCGTCTGTTTCTCAAACATGACACTCTAATGTACGTGTCCTCTGGCTCAGTTGGGCACCGGGGCCTCCCACTCCTCTTTCTATTCTGGTTAGAGCCAGTTTGCGCTGTTCTGTGAAGGGAGTAATACACAGCGTTGTACGAGATCTACAGTTCCATCTCATATTGCTCAAATGAACAGCAAACCTGGTTTCAAAAAACAGATAAAGCAACACCTCACGACACAACGCTTCTCCCCTGTTTGACCCAGATAGTTTGTGTGTATGTATTGATATGTAGGCTATGCGTGCAATTTTTGAATTTATGTAGTTCTGTCCTTGAGCTGTTCTTGTCTATTAATGTTGTGTATTATGTCATGTTTCATGTTTTGTGTGGACCCCAGGAAGAGTGGCTGCTGCTTTTGCAACAGATAATGGGGATCCTAATAAATACAAAATATCTCCAACCCTAACTCTAACCTCTGTGTTTTGTCCAGAGCACAACCAACACAACCGGGACAACAGAGAAAATAAGTAGCTGTAGAAATATTAAAATTAATAAGTAGATGTAGAAATATTAAAATTAATAAGTAGATGTAGAAATATTCATATGAATAAATAGCTGTAGAAATATTCATATTAATATGTAGCTGTAGAAATATTAAAATTAATAAGTAGCTGTAGAAATATTAAAATTAATAAGTAGCTGTAGAAATATTAAAATTAATAAGTAGCTGTAGAAATATTAAAATTAATATGTAGCTGTAGAAATATTACAATTAATAAGTAGCTGTAGAAATATTAAAATTAATATGTAGCTGTAGAAATATTCATATTAATATGTAGCTGTAGAAACATTCATACAATAAGTAGCTGTAGAAATATTCAAATTAATAAGTAGCTGTAGAAATATATCAACAGCATGAAAGGTATCATCATGGTGGAATGAGGAAATCTGAAACATTCTATTCACCCTAGATTAGAGGGGTCTTGACAGGGACTCTTTCCTGTCGTAGGTTCTTCAGAGTTCCAACCAGGTCATGTTTAGGTCAATTTGTTCTTTGTTTTCTCAACCACACATTTCTCACCCTTAACTTGTCTCAAACATACATTATTGGATTGTAGTCTAATAATCCTAATACATTTCACATAGTTAATTACGTTTCAGGGTGGAATTCTTTAGTCATTACTATAAACATATACATTCTCAGCCCTAACCCTAACCCCCTCCACCTCTCAGTCCTAACCCCCTCCACCTCTCAGCCCTAACCCTAACCCCCTCCACCTCTCAGCCCTAACCCCTTCCGCCTTTCAGCCCTAACCCCCTCCACCTAACCCCCTCCAGAATTGATGAGACACGTGGATGAGGAGGCAGATCCAACGGTCCATCCAGCAGAACAATCACCTAGAACCACCTAGAACCATCTACAGAACCATAGAACCACCTAGAACCATCTACAGAACCATAGAACCACCTAGAACCATCTACAGAACCATAGAACCACCTAGAACCATCTACAGAACCATAGAACCAACTAGAACCATAAATGTTTAAGCACTTCTGAGTTATTTGCTTAATGAGTTAAATTGAGTTTGGTTGGTGTTCTTTTAACCCTCTTTATATTCTGGCACATTTTGAATGATGTAATGAAAATACAGAAAAATAAAACTATTGAATATTACATTTTGTCATGCTTTAGAGGAGCTCAATAGCATATGACTTTAAAGTGGAACTGACAGTGTTTTAGCCACATGAAATCATATATACCGACAGGAAGAATAATACATTTTCTGAGAAGTGACATCTTACATATGATCGCTTTCATACTTTGATAGAATTTTGGGGGAATGATTCTATAGCAATATAGAGTGGGAAAGTGGCCCGTGTGTTTGGATGATTAAATAGACACTGCAGTACATAAAACCGAATAAATAAATAGAAAAACGAGTCAGTCTTATCCAGGGCTGCATTCAGCACGTTTTTTAAGTTCTGTTGACGTTCAATTGAACGGAAGCGGTGCTGTACTGAATGGCCAGTTGACAAACTAGGAAGTGTTGGGTTGTGGGTTGGGGAACGCTGTCAGCATGGCCACCGCCCTTTAAGTACGTCACACATTACTTCAAGCCACACCTTTCCACGACCACCAAAACGGGAGTTAAAATATCTCAAAGTCTATTTAATAATTTTTGGGGGGGAAAACGTGTCATTCAGTACAAACCGTTCCGCAACATAGCAAACGTTCAAGCGAACTGAACGCACCTCTGGACCAGACTCTACTACATTATACACAGACATAGCCAATCAGAGCTACAGTAGGCCAACATGCAAATAAGCCATTTGCCACACAAGCCTGCCATCATTCACTTTCAACTGGACTGTGTGTAGGTAGACTCTGTCTCCCTCAGTTATACACATCAACAACCATGAAAAGGTAGACTCTGTCTCCCTCAGTTATACACATCAACAGCCATGAAAAGGTAGTCTCTCTCTCCCTCAGTTATACACATCAACAACCATGAAAAGGTAGTCTCTCTCTCCCTCAGTTATACACATCAACAACCATGAAATGTTAGTCTCTCTCTCCCTCAGTTATACACATCAACAACCATGAAAAGGTAGGCTCTCTCTCCCGCAGTTATACACATCAACAACCATGAAAAGGTAGTCTCTCTCTCTCCCTCAGTTATACACATCAACAACCATGAAAAGGTAGTCTCTCTCTCCCTCAGTTATACACATCAACAACCATGAAAAGGTAGTCTCTCTCTCCCTCAGTTATACACATCAACAACCATGAAAAGGTAGGCTCTCTCTCCCTCAGTTATACACATCAACAACCATGAAAAGGTAGTCTCTCTCTCTCCCTCAGTTATACACATCAACAACCATGAAAAGGTAGTCTCTCTCTCTCCCGCAGTTATACACATCAACAACCATGAAAAGGTAGACTCTCTCTCTTCCTCAGTTATATACATCAACAACCATGAAAAGGTAGACTCTCTCAGTTATACACATCAACAGCCATGAAAAGGTAGGCTCTGTCTCCCTCAGTTATACACATCAACAACCATGAAAAGGTAGACTCTCTCTCTCTCAGTTATACACATCAACAACCATGAAAAGGTAGGCTCTCTCTCTCTCAGTTATACACATCAACAACCATGAAAAGGTAGTCTCTCTCTCCCTCAGTTATACACATCAACAACCATGAAAAGGTAGTCTCTCTCTCCCTCAGTTATACACATCAACAACCATGAAAAGGTAGGCTCTCTCTCCCTCAGTTATACACATCAACAACCATGAAAAGGTAGTCTCTCTCTCTCCCTCAGTTATACACATCAACAACCATGAAAATGTAGTCTCTCTCTCCCCCAGTTATACACATCAACAACCATGAAAAGGTAGTCTCTCTCTCCCTCAGTTATACACATCAACAACCATGAAAAGGTAGTCTCTCTCTCCCTCAGTTATACACATCAACAACCATGAAAAGGTAGGCTCTCTCTCCCTCAGTTATACACATCAACAACCATGAAAAGGTAGGCTCTCTCTCCCGCAGTTATACACATCAACAACCATGAAAAGGTAGTCTCTCTCTCTCCCTCAGTTATACACATCAACAACCATGAAAAGGTAGTCTCTCTCTCCCGCAGTTATACACATCAACAACCATGAAAAGGTAGTCTCTCTCTCTCCCTCAGTTATACACATCAACAACCATGAAAAGGTAGACTCTGTCTCCCTCAGTTATACACATCAACAACCATGAAAAGGTAGGCTCTCTCTCCCTCAGTTATACACATCAACAACCATGAAAAGGTAGGCTCTCTCTCCCTCAGTTATACACATCAACAACCATGAAAAGGTAGGCTCTCTCTCCCTCAGTTATACACATCAACAACCATGAAAAGGTAGGCTCTCTCTCCCGCAGTTATACACATCAACAACCATGAAAAGGTAGTCTCTCTCTCTCCCTCAGTTATACACATCAACAACCATGAAAAGGTAGTCTCTGTCTCCCTCAGTTATACACATCAACAACCATGAAAAGGTAGTCTCTCTCTCCCTCAGTTATACACATCAACAACCATGAAAAGGTAGACTCTCTCTCTTCCTCAGTTATATACATCAACAACCATGAAAAGGTAGACTCTCTCAGTTATACACATCAACAGCCATGAAAAGGTAGGCTCTGTCTCCCTCAGTTATACACATCAACAACCATGAAAAGGTAGACTCTCTCTCTCTCAGTTATACACATCAACAACCATGAAAAGGTAGGCTCTCTCTCTCTCAGTTATACACATCAACAACCATGAAAAGGTAGGCTCTCTCTCCCTCAGTTATACACATCAACAACCATGAAAAGGTAGTCTCTCTCTCCCTCAGTTATACACATCAACAACCATGAAAAGGTAGTCTCTCTCTCTCCCTCAGTTATACACATCAACAACCATGAAAAGGTAGACTCTCTCTCTCTCAGTTATACACATCAACAACCATGAAAAGGTAGGCTCTCTCTCTCTCAGTTATACACATCAACAACCATGAAAAGGTAGGCTCTCCCTCAGTTATACACATCAACAACCATGAAAAGGTAGTCTCTCTCTCCCTCAGTTATACACATCAACAACCATGAAAAGGTAGTCTCTCTCTCCCTCAGTTATACACATCAACAACCATGAAAAGGTAGGCTCTCTCTCCCGCAGTTATACACATCAACAACCATGAAGAGGTAGTCTCTCTCTCCCGCAGTTATACACATCAACAACCATGAAAAGGTAGACTCTCTCTCCCCCAGTTATACACATCAACAACCATGAAAAGGTAGGCTCTGTCTCCCCCAGTTATACACATCAACAACCATGAAAAGGTAGTCTCTCTCTCCCTCAGTTATACACATCAACAACCATGAAAAGGTAGTCTCTCTCTCCCTCAGTTATACACATCAACAACCATGAAAAGGTAGTCTCTCTCTCTCCCTCAGTTATACACATCAACAACCATGAAAAGGTAGGCTCTCTCTCCCTCAGTTATACACATCAACAACCATGAAAAGGTAGGCTCTCTCTCCCTCAGTTATACACATCAACAACCATGAAAAGGTAGTCTCTCTCTCCCTCAGTTATACACATCAACAACCATGAAAAGGTAGTCTCTCTCTCTCCCTCAGTTATACACATCAACAGCCATGAAAAGGTAGGCTCTCTCTCCCTCAGTTATACACATCAACAACCATGAAAAGGTAGACTCTCTCTCCCTCAGTTATACACATCAACAACCATGAAAAGGTAGTCTCTCTCTCCCTCAGTTATACACATCAACAACCATGAAAAGGTAGTCTCTCTCTCCCTCAGTTATACACATCAACAACCATGAAAAGGTAGTCTCTCTCTCCCTCAGTTATACACATCAACAACCATGAAAAGGTAGTCTCTCTCTCCCTCAGTTATACACATCAACAACCATGAAAAGGTAGACTCTCTCTCTTCCTCAGTTATACACATCAACAACCATGAAAAGGTAGACTCTCTCTCTCTCAGTTATACACATCAACAGCCATGAAAAGGTAGGCTCTGTCTCCCTCAGTTATACACATCAACAACCATGAAAAGGTAGACTCTCTCTCTCTCAGTTATACACATCAACAACCATGAAAAGGTAGGCTCTCTCTCTCTCAGTTATACACATCAACAACCATGAAAAGGTAGGCTCTCTCTCCCTCAGTTATACACATCAACAACCATGAAAAGGTAGTCTCTCTCTCCCTCAGTTATACACATCAACAACCATGAAAAGGTAGTCTCTCTCTCCCTCAGTTATACACATCAACAACCATGAAAAGGTAGTCTCTCTCTCTCTCAGTTATACACATCAACAACCATGAAAAGGTAGTCTCTCTCTCCCTCAGTTATACACATCAACAACCATGAAAAGGTAGACTCTCTCTCTCCCTCAGTTATACACATCAACAACCATGAAAAGGTAGTCTCTCTCTCCCTCAGTTATACACATCAACAACCATGAAAAGGTAGTCTCTCTCTCCCTCAGTTATACACATCAACAACCATGAAAAGGTAGGCTCTCTCTCCCTCAGTTATACACATCAACAACCATGAAAAGGTAGTCTCTCTCTCTCTCAGTTATACACATCAACAACCATGAAAAGGTAGGCTCTCTCTCCCTCAGTTATACACATCAACAACCATGAAAAGGTAGGCTCTCTCTCCCTCAGTTATACACATCAACAACCATGAAAAGGTAGTCTCTCTCTCCCTCAGTTATACACATCAACAACCATGAAAAGGTAGTCTCTCTCTCCCGCAGTTATACACATCAACAACCATGAAAAGGTAGGCTCTGTCTCCCTCAGTTATACACATCAACAACCATGAAAAGGTAGTCTCTCTCTCCCTCAGTTATACACATCAACAACCGTGAAAAGGTAGGCTCTGTCTCCCTCAGTTATACACATCAACAACCATGAAAAGGTAGTCTCTCTCTCCCTCAGTTATACACATCAACAACCATGAAAAGGTAGTCTCTCTCTCCCGCAGTTATACACATCAACAACCATGAAAAGGTAGGCTCTGTCTCCCTCAGTTATACACATCAACAACCATGAAAAGGTAGGCTCTCTCTCCCTCAGTTATACACATCAACAACCATGAAAAGGTAGTCTCTCTCTCCCTCAGTTATACACATCAACAACAACTACAAGATAAACAACTAAGGCAAACCGGAGCAAGCTGAGCTAAAATCTAACGAAGTAACATTAGATAAACCCTCTCAAACTTTTTTCAGTTTGTAGTTGGTCGTCAAGATTGCACTGATAAACTATGGAGAACAGTCGCCTGCTCGCCCTTCTGCAGCTTGCCTGCCAGTGCATGCTTGTCCCAACTAATGATATGTATAAACCCTGGATGACTGAATGGGGGCACTGTACTGAAGCCACCGTGACTCCATCTTGGCTCTCCCTCACCATTGTGTTGAAGTCACCGTGACTCCATCTTGGCTCTCCCTCACCATTGTATTGAAGCCACCATGCCTCCATCTTGGCTCTCCCTCACCATTGTGTTGAAGCCACCGTGCCTCCATATTGGCTCTCCCTCACCATTGTGTTGAAGCCACCATGCCTCCATCTTGGCTCTCCTCCTCCATTGTGTTGAAGTCACCGTGACTCCATCTTGGCTCTCCCTCACCATTGTGTTGAAGTCACCGTGACTCCATCTTGGTTCTCCCTCACCATTGTGTTGAAGCCACCATGACTCCATCTTGGCTCTCCCTCACCATTGTGTTGAAGTCACCGTGACTCCATCTTGGTTCTCCCTCACCATTGTGTTGAAGCCACCATGACTCCATCTTAGCTCTCCCTCACCATTGTATTGAAGCCACCATGCCTCCATCTTGGCTCTCCCTCACCATTGTGTTGAAGCCACCGTGCCTCCATATTGGCTCTCCCTCACCATTGTGTTGAAGCCACCATGCCTCCATCTTGGCTCTCCTCCTCCATTGTGTCGAAGTCACCGTGACTCCATCTTGGCTCTCCCTCACCATTGTGTTGAAGTCACCGTGACTCCATCTTGGTTCTCCCTCACCATTGTGTTGAAGCCACCATGACTCCATCTTAGCTCTCCCTCACCATTGTGTTGAAGTCACCGTGCCTCCATCTTGGCTCTCCCCCACCATTGTGTTGAAGCCACCGTGCCTCCATCTTGGCTCTCCCCCACCATTGTGTTGAAGTCACCGTGACTCCATCTTGGCTCTCCCCCACCATTGTGTTTTAGCCACCGTGACTCCATCTTGGCTCTCCCCCACCATTGTGTTGAAGTCACCGTGCCTCCATCTTGGCTCTCCCCCACCATTGTGTTGAAGCCACGTGCCTCCATCTTGGCTCTCCCCCACCATTGTGTTGAAGTCACCGTGACTCCATCTTGGCTCTCCCCCACCATTGTGTTTTAGCCACCGTGACTCCACCATGACTCTCCCCCACCATTGTGTTTTAGCCACCGTGACTCCATCTTGGCTCTCCCCCACCATTGTGTTGAAGCCACCATGACTCCATCTTGGCTCTCCCCCACCATTGTGTTGAAGCCACCGTGCCTCCATCTTGGCTCTCCCCCACCATTGTGTTGAAGTCACCATGCCTCCATCTTGGCTCTCCCCCACCATTGTGTTGAAGCCACCATGACTCCATCTTGGCTCTCCCTCACCATTGTGTTGAAGTCACCATGCCTCCATCTTGGCTCTCCCCCACCATTGTGTTGAAGCCACCATGACTCCATCTTGGCTCTCCCCCACCATTGTGTTGAAGCCACCGTGACTCCATCTTGGCTCTCCTCCTCCATTGTGTTGAAGCCACCGTGCCTCCATCTTGGCTCTCCTCCTCCATTGTGTTGAAGCCACTGTGCCTCCATCTTGGGTCTCCCCTACCATTGTGTTGAAGCCACCGTGACTCCATCTTGGCTCTCCTCAAATGTAAGACATATTTAGGAAGCTATAGAAATGCATTTATTAAGGTCTACATTTGACAGCTTTATTCTATTAGACATACTTTTAAATCAAAGTATTTTTTTGTAGAGTACTAATGTTACTGAGCCCACTACAACAAGAAAATACTGAAATACATGTGATTTTCTCCTTGAAACAATGACTTTAAATGGAATTCCATTCGTTGCTATGGAGGACTGCTCCTACTAGGGAGCCCCAACATGATCAGGGGTTCAAAGCCTCTCAATGGCCAATACATAACGTCGGCAATACAGTGTTTATATTCCTCATCGGTGCTAAACCACGTTTTGACATCTGAATGGGGACTTGCCTGCCCTCTCATTTGATCTATACAAAATACATTTAGTTAACAACTAAGAGATATATTCAAGTTCAGCATAGCTAGCTGGCTAACCAAATGGCACCAGCATCTGTAGTTGTAGCCACCGGAAGACGATATGGGGGAAGTCGGCCACTGATCCAGTCGTCCAATGGCATCCTCCCAGCGGTTAGCGAGTTAACGTCGGGCTCCGTGTTTTCAGCAGGCTGAATAAATAGCTGAATAAATAGCTGAATAAATAGATCAACTAGCCTATTAGCCACGTTACGGATGACATGTGATCATTACTAGTTTGATTGTATTGACATTCCCAGCCTTTGTTTACATTCGTCCGTTTTTGTCCAAAACGTTGAGTTCATTTCAACTGAAACGGTGCATCCTGGGTGGAGGCAGTAAATTGTTCCAGCTGTGATTTACAACCTAACAGCAACTACTAAGAAATGTAGTGGTGAATTATATTAATCACGCATTGAACTGCTACCATCTATTCTGCCAGCAATGCCTTACTCTATTTTGGAGTGAAATATATATATATATTTTTTTAACTTCCTAAAAAAGTAGATTTTGTAACATAAACTGAGAATTTGATCTTTTTGACTGATATTATAATTAGTCTGTTTCATATCTGCAAAGGTGTTAAAATGCTGTCTGTTCTACCTTGAAGGGAGTGTATATCTCTCCAACACAAATGTCTGTGTGTTGTGGGTCCTGACTCAGGGGTGGAGACTAAGGAGAGAGCTGTACTATAGGTTCTAGAGGTCCATGGAGAACCTCCCTGTGGTATTTAAGGACCACACCCATTCCAAGCCACATAGCCAGGACTATTCTACAGCACCACAGCTCTCTTCAGCACAGTCAGGTAAACTGATCATTCCTTTGACATTCATTACAATAAATGTATCAGAACAATTGGCTTCAAACTAGCTCTTGGAAAGATTTCTATCATACTAAAACTAGCTCTGTGAGTTTTTTACTTGTAGGGGACTAAACCCAAGTTAGATTCACAGTGTTGATTTTCATTGTATCTGTTTCTATTATCTTCATGTCCAGTAGAATATATGTGTGTTCAGAATGCAGTCTTTTCTCTGTGTGAACAGTCCTGAGAAGTGATTCAGCTGTACTGCCTCCCTGAGACACAGCACTCTGCTGCAAACTCCAGGGTGTGTCTGTGCTGGTTGTCTGCCAAATGGGCTAGGGTGTGGTAGTAGGGGCTAGGGTGTAGGGGTTAGGGAGTGGTAGTAGGGGCTAGGGTGTAGGGGTTAGGGTGGGGTAGTAGGGGCTAGGGTGTAGGGGTTAGGGTGTGGTTGTAGGGGCTAGGGTGTGGTTGTAGGGGCTAGGGTGTAGTGTTAGGGGTTAGGGTGTGGTAGTATTTGTTAGTGTGTAGGGGTTAGGATGTAGTAGGGGTTAGGATGTAGTAGGGGTTAGGGTGTAGTAGGGGTTAGGGTGTTGGTGGTGTAGTAGGGTTTAGGGTGTAGTAGTATGGGTGTAGTAGGTGTTAGGATGTAGTGTTTAGCTTGTTGTAGTAAGGGGTTGTAGTAGTTAAGGTTAGTTCTCTGTGGTAGCTAGTGTTTCATCAGGGTGGTATTAGTAGTTAAGGTTAGTTCTCTGTGGTAGCTAGTGTTTCATCAGGGTGGTATTAGTAGTTAAGGTTAGTTCTCTGTGGTAGCTAGTGTTTCATCAGGGTGGTATTAGTAGTTAAGGTTAGTTCTCTGTGCTAGCTAGTGTTTCATCTGGGTGTGTCTAGGCTGGATGTATAATAGTTGACAGACTGTTACATCTAGTTAGTCATTTTGATAAACAGAGAGAGGACTTGGTGCCTTAGATATCGACAGAGAGACGATTGGTTCAGAGACGCTGCAGTTAGTAGAAGAATGTAATTAATCTCCTGAGAGAACCAATCCGACCTTTGGATGGTCTGGTGAGTTACCCAACTGCCAGTGGCGACGATCAGGAGGTTAACTACACGGTTCTCAGTAGGAGAACTGTCTCTAAAACAATCAACTCTTCTCACCCCTCCCCTCTACAGGACAGTCAACATGGCGCTGGTATCTGAGTTTCTGGGACAACTGTCTCTTAATGTGGGGGTAAGTAGTATGAATGTTAAACTCCAGTAGAAAGTTACACCACAGTACTCCTCCTACTACTACTGCAATTAATACTAGTATTCCACTACTGTAACAGATACCATCAATACTCTGATGTTTTCTGAATCTCCTGTGAGCCCAAATACTTGACTGTCATCTCTAATATTAAACTATATTAATATAAACTATTATATATTACAGTCCTGTGAGCCCAAATACCCAACTGTTGTTCCTGCGCCTGACTTCGATCCAGACAAAGATGCTGCTAGAATAGAGACTGCTATCAAGACCAAGGGTAAGAGATAAGATGAAGAATGTTCTGGGTTTGGCTCTGGCTGGGTTAGAGGCTGGGCTTGGCTCTGGCTGGGCTTGGCTCTGGCTGGGTTAGAGGCTGGGCTTGGCTCTGGCTGGGTAAAAGGTATCCATGTGGCAACAGTCCTGTGGTATTTGTGAGTCAGCTTCCTGCCAGAACTGGGAAGGTTCCCAAGGCAATGCCTCAGTATTAGCAGCAGCCTCACAATAGCAGTTAGTGGCAGACAGAGTTACATCCAGACAAGCCAGTTCCCTGCAGACTGGCAGATGTCCCTCTCCAGACTGGTATAATGGATAGCCAGTTCACTATCATTAATGCCTAATAGAATAAGGTCTAGTTATCTAGAATAAGGTCTAGTTATCTAGAATAAGGTCTAGTTATCTAGAATAAGGTCTAGTTATCTAGAATAAGGTCTAGTTATCTAGAATAAGGTCTAGTTATCTAGAATAAGGTCCACGTATTCCTGAATGATCTGATGTTTTGTATTTCTGTGATGTCACCTCAGGAGTGGATGAGGCGACCATCATCGCTGTTCTGACCAAGAGGACCTACAGCCAGCGGAGAGAGATCGCCTTCGCTTATGAGAGGAGAGCCAAGAAGGTACAGCTCAACCAATCAGAAACTAGGGTCAACTGGCTCAACCAATCAGATAAACTAGGGTCAACTGGCTCAACCAATCAGATAAACTAGGGTCAACTGGCTCAACCAATAAGATGACCCTTCACTGATGATCTAATGTCACGTGAACTGTCATGACCCCTGTGAGGGTTGTCTCTTCTGTTCTGTTCCACTGACTGTAACATGGCCTGTCATGACCCCTGTGAGGGTTGTCTCTTCTGCTCTGTTACTCTGACTGTAACATGGCCTGTCATGACCCCTGTGAGGGTTGTCTCTTCTGTTCTGTTCCACTGACTGTAACATGGCCTGTCATGACCCCTGTGAGGGTTGTCTCTTCTGTTCTGTTCCACTGACTGTAACATGGCCTGTCATGACCCCTGTGAGGGTTGTCTCTTCTGTTCTGTTACTCTGACTGTAACATGGCCTGCCATGACCCCTGTGAGGGTTGTCTCTTCTGTTCTGTTCCACTGACTGTAACATGGCCTGTCATGACCCCTGTGAGGGTTGTCTCTTCTGCTCTGTTACTCTGACTGTAACATGGCCTGTCATGACCCCTGTGAGGGTTGTCTCTTCTGTTCTGTTCCACTGACTGTAACATGGCCTGTCATGACCCCTGTGAGGGTTGTCTCTTCTGTTCTGTTCCACTGACTGTAACATGGCCTGTCATGACCCCTGTGAGGGTTGTCTCTTCTGTTCTGTTACTCTGACTGTAACATGGCCTGCCATGACCCCTGTGAGGGTTGTCTCTTCTGTTCTGTTCCACTGACTGTAACATGGCCTGTCATGACCCCTGTGAGGGTTGTCTCTTCTGCTCTGTTACTCTGACTGTAACATGGCCTGTCATGACCCCTGTGAGGGTTGTCTCTTCTGTTCTGTTCCACTGACTGTAACATGGCCTGTCTGTTGTTCCACTGACTGTAACATGGCCTGTCTGTTGTTCCACTGACTGTAACATGGCCTGTCTGTTGTTCCACTGACTGTAACATGGCCTGTCTGTTGTTCCACTGACTGTAACATGGCCTGTCTGTTGTTCCACTGACTGTAACATGGCCTGTCTGTTGTTCCACTGACTGTAACATGGCCTGTCTTCTGTTCCACTGACTGTAACATGGCCTGTCTGTTGTTCCACTGACTGTAACATGGCCCGTCTGTTCTGTTCCACTGACTGTAACATGGCCCGTCTGTTCTGTTCCACTGACTGTAACAGGGCCTGTCTGTTGTTCCACTGACTGTAACATGGCCCGTCTGTTCTGTTCCACTGACTGTAACAGGGCCCGTCTGTTCTGTTCCACTGACTGTAACAGGGCCCGTCTGTTCTGTTCCACTGACTGTAACAGGGCCCGTCTGTTCTGTTCCACTGACTGTAACAGGGCCCGTCTGTTCTGTTCCACTGACTGTAACAGGGCCCGTCTGTTCTGTTCCACTGACTGTAACAGGGCCCGTCTGTTCCGTTCCACTGACTGTAACAGGGCCCGTCTGTTCCGTTCCACTGACTGTAACAGGGCCCGTCTGTTCCGTTCCACTGACTGTAACAGGGCCCGTCTGTTCCGTTCCACTGACTGTAACAGGGCCCGTCTGTTCCGTTCCACTGACTGTAACAGGGCCCGTCTGTTCCGTTCCACTGACTGTAACAGGGCCCGTCTGTTCCGTTCCACTGACTGTAACAGGGCCCGTCTGTTCCGTTCCACTGACTGTAACAGGGCCCGTCTGTTCCGTTCCACTGACTGTAACAGGGCCCGTCTGTTCCGTTCCACTGACTGTAACAGGGCCCGTCTGTTCCGTTCCACTGACTGTAACAGGGCCCGTCTGTTCCGTTCCACTGACTGTAACAGGGCCCGTCTGTTCCGTTCCACTGACTGTAACAGGGCCCGTCTGTTCCGTTCCACTGACTGTAACAGGGCCCGTCTGTTCCGTTCCACTGACTGTAACAGGGCCCGTCTGTTCCGTTCCACTGACTGTAACAGGGCCCGTCTGTTCCGTTCCACTGACTGTAACAGGGCCTGTGTTTCTCTCCTGTAGGATCTGGTGACAGCCCTGAAGGGTGCTCTATCTGGGTCGTTGGAGACTGTGATCTTAGGCCTGATGAAGAGTACAGCTCAGTACGATGCCTCCGAGATCAAAGGGTCCATTAAGGTACTGAACAGTGTCTTTCATTAACCAAACCTCTACTGCCCTCTGCTGGTAGTATGTCTACAGTAACTAACTCTGTTATAATCTGATAACTGTGTAGTGGTCTCTACTGCCCTCTGCTGGTAGTATGTCTACAGTGCAGTTGGGAGGGATAAAGGACACCGGAGCTTGTAACAGACCTTTACAATATAATCCTAACCTTATAGTACAACGTTATGGTAATGCAACATGCCTGTGTGTCTGCAGGGTCTAGGAACGGACGAGGAGGTGCTGATAGAGATTGTCTGTTCTCGCAGCTCCTCAGAACTGGCTGAGATTAAGACTGTCTACAAGGAACGTGAGTCTGAATCCACAGAGATACATTTATAATATGATGTTATAATTCTCTTTCTGTATCTATCTACCTAGTACATTACATCATTAGACCACTGAGTTTTAGGCTTTGTGGGAAATGATGATGTGGCTGAATGTGTCTGATCTCCTCAGTGTTCAAGAAGGATCTGGAGAAGGATGTGGCTGGAGACACCTCGGGAGACTTCGCCAAGCTCCTGCTGGCCCTGGTGCAGGTACGACCCTAAGTAGCCCTGGTGCAGGTACGACCCTGGCGCAGGTACGACCCTAAGTAGCCCTGGTGCAGGTACGACCCTGGTGCAGGTACGACCCTGGCGCAGGTACGACCCTAAGTAGCCCTGGTGCAGGTACGACCCTGGCGCAGGTACGACCCTAAGTAGCCCTGGTGCAGGTACGACCCTGGTGCAGGTACGACCCTAAGTGGCCCTGGTGCAGGTACGACCCTAAGTGGCCCTGGTGCAGGTACGACCCTAAGTGGCCCTGGTGCAGGTACGACCCTAAGTGGCCCTGGTGCAGGTACGACCCTAAGTGGCCCTGGTGCAGGTACGACCCTAAGTGGCCCTGGTGCAGGTACGACCCTAAGTGGCCCTGGTGCAGGTACGACCCTAAGTGGCCCTGGTGCAGGTACGACCCTAAGTGGCCCTGGTGCAGGTACGACCCTAAGTGGCCCTGGTGCAGGTACGACCCTAAGTGGCCCTGGTGCAGGTACGACCCTAAGTGGCCCTGGTGCAGGTACGACCCTAAGTGGCCCTGGTGCAGGTACGACCCTAAGTGGCCCTGGTGCAGGTACGACCCTAAGTGGCCCTGGTGCAGGTACGACCCTAAGTGGCCCTGGTGCAGGTACGACCCTAAGTGGCCCTGGTGCAGGTACGACCCTAAGTGGCCCTGGTGCAGGTACGACCCTAAGTGGCCCTGGTGCAGGTACGACCCTAAGTGGCCCTGGTGCAGGTACGACCCTAAGTGGCCCTGGTGCAGGTACGACCCTAAGTGGCCCTGGTGCAGGTACGACCCTAAGTGGCCCTGGTGCAGGTACGACCCTAAGTGGCCCTGGTGCAGGTACGGCCCTAAGTGGCCCTGGTGCAGGTACGGCCCTAAGTGGCCCTGGTGCAGGTACGGCCCTAAGTGGCCCTGGTGCAGGTACGGCCCTGGTGCAGGTACGGCCCTAAGTGGCCCTGGTGCAGGTACGGCCCTGGTGCAGGTACGGCCCTAAGTGGCCCTGGTGCAGGTACGGCCCTGGTGCAGGTACGGCCCTAAGTGGCCCTGGTGCAGGTACGGCCCTGGTGCAGGTACGGCCCTAAGTGGCCCTGGTGCAGGTACGGCCCTGGTGCAGGTACGGCCCTAAGTGGCCCTGGTGCAGGTACGGCCCTGGTGCAGGTACGGCCCTAAGTGGCCCTGGTGCAGGTACGGCCCTGGTGCAGGTACGGCCCTAAGTGGCCCTGGTGCAGGTACGGCCCTGGTGCAGGTACGGCCCTAAGTGGCCCTGGTGCAGGTACGGCCCTGGTGCAGGTACGGCCCTAAGTGGCCCTGGTGCAGGTACGGCCCTGGTGCAGGTACGGCCCTAAGTGGCCCTGGTGCAGGTACGGCCCTGGTGCAGGTACGGCCCTAAGTGGCCCTGGTGCAGGTACGGCCCTGGTGCAGGTACGGCCCTAAGTGGCCCTGGTGCAGGTACGGCCCTAAGTGGCCCTGGTGCAGGTACGGCCCTAAGTGGCCCTGGTGCAGGTACGGCCCTAAGTGGCCCTGGTGCAGGTACGGCCCTAAGTGGCCCTGGTGCAGGTACGGCCCTAAGTGGCCCTGGTGCAGGTACGGCCCTAAGTGGCCCTGGTGCAGGTACGGCCCTAAGTGGCCCTGGTGCAGGTACGGCCCTAAGTGGCCCTGGTGCAGGTACGGCCCTAAGTGGCCCTGGTGCAGGTACGGCCCTAAGTGGCCCTGGTGCAGGTACGGCCCATGTGCAGGTACGGCCCATGTGCAGGTACGGCCCTAAGTGGCCCTGGTGCAGGTACGGCCCTAACCCGGGATGGAAATTAAGCTAGCCCGAGGCTAGTACTTTTTAGACCAGGCTAGTAGAAAATGTGCCGGACTAACCTGCTGGCTAGAGAAACTGTCTTTTACAATATCACATGACACAGGTTCTGGACCAGGACTAGAACAAAATAGTCGACTGGGCTGGTGGATTAAAAACCTTCAATTCCATCCCTGACCCTAACTAACCCCAACTATTCATGGTGCAGGTATGACTGCAGTAAGTTGTCTGTTATTGAGTTGACCTTTGATCCTGTTCTAATCTTATCTGTTGCCAGGCCAAGAGGGCAGAACCCTCCAGTGTGGTGGACTATGAGAAGATCGATGAAGATGCCAGAGTAAGCACAATCTACTGTCCTGTCTAGTAGTCTGTCACCATGGATACATCAACCAGATATATATATATACATGAATAAACCCATCTGTTTGAAAAGCTAGAGTCAGGTTCACTACAATATAAGTTTTATGATGGTGTCTAGTATGATACCATACAGGCCCTGTATAAGGTTTATAGTAATGTGTTATATAATATTGTCTCAGGCCCTGTATGAGGTTTATAGTAATGTGTTATATAATATTGTCTCAGGCCCTGTATAAGGTTTATAGTAATGTGTTATATAATATTGTCTCAGGCCCTGTATGATGCTATATAATATTCTCAGGCCCTGTATGATGCTATATAATATTCTCAGGCCCTGTATGATGCTATATAATATTCTCAGGCCCTGTATGATGCTATATAATATTCTCAGGCCCTGTATGATGCCGGGGTGAAGAGGAAAGGAACAGATGTGGCCACCTGGATCTCTATCATGTCAGAGAGGAGTGTTCCTCACCTGCAGAAAGGTACATACCTGACAGACTAACAGACCACATTTATTTCACCTTTATTTAACCAGGTAGGCCAGGTGAGAACAAGTTCTCATTTACAACTGTGACCTGGCCAAGATAAAGCAATGCAGTGCGACACAAACAACAACACAGAGTTACACATGGGATAAACAAATGTACAGTCAATAACACAATAGAAAAAGTCTATATACAGTGTGTGCAAATGGTGTAAGGAGGTAAGGCAATAAATAGGCCATAGTAGCGGAGTAATTACAATTTAGCAGATTAACACTGGGGTGATACATGAGCAGATTATGATGTGCAAGTAGAGATACTGGTGTGCAAAAGAGCAGAAAAGTAAATAAAAACAATATGGGGATGAGGTAGGTAGATGGACTATGTACAGCTGCAGCGATCGGTAAGCTGCTCAGATAGCTGATGTTTAAAGTTAGAGAGGGAAATAAAAGTCTCCAGCTTCAGCGACTTTTGCAATTCGTTCAAGTCATTGGCAGCAGAGAACTGGAAGGAAAGGCGGCCAAAGAGGTGTTAGCTTTGGGGATGACCAGTGAAATATGGAGCGCGTGCTACAAGTGGGTGTTGTCATGACCAGTGAGCTGAGATAAGGCGGAGCTTTACCTAGCAAAGACTTATAGATGACCTGGAGCCAGTGGGTCTGGCGACGAATATGTAGCGAGGGCCAGCCGACTAGAGCATACAGGTCGCAGTGGTATAAGGGGCACTGTGATAGACTGCATCCAATTGCTGCGTAGAGTATTGGAAGCTATTTTGTAGATGACATCGCCGAAGTCGAGGATCGGTAGGATAGTCAGTTTTACTAGGGTAAGTTTGGCGGCGTGAGTGAAGGAGGCTTTGTTTGCGAAATAGAAAGCCGATTTCTAGATTTGATTTTGGATTGGAGATTCTTAATGTGAGTCTGGAAGGAGAGTTTAGTCTAACCAGACACCTAGGTAGTTGTCCACATATTCTAAGTCAGAACCGTCCAGGGTAGTCATGCTGGTCGGGCAGGCAGGTAGCGAACGGTTGAAAAGCATGCATTTCATTTTACTAGCGTTTTATGAGCAGTTGGAGGCCACGGAAGGAGAGTTGTATGACATTGAAGCTCGTTTGGAGGTTAGTTAGCACAGTGTCCAAAGAAGGGCCAGAAGTATACAGAATGGTGTTGTCTGCGTAGAGGTGTATCAGAGAATCACCAGCAGCAAGAGCGACATCATTGATGTATACAGAGAAAAGAGTCGGCCTGAGAATTGAACCCTGTGGCACCCCCAGATAGACTGCCAGAGGTCCGGACAACAGGCCCTCCGATTTGACACCCTGAACTCTGTCTGAGAAGTAGTCGGTGAACCAGGCGAGGCAGTCAATTGAGAAACCAAGGCTGTTGAGTCTGCCGATAAGAATACAGCGATTGACAGAGTCGAAAACCTTGGCCAGGTCAATGACGACGGCTGCACAGTACTGTCTTTTATCGATGGCGTTATACCAGACAGACGGGACATACCTGACGGACTGACTAACAGACTATAAGCATATACCAGCTACATGAACTGAATTCATGTTCTGTCTCTGTGGATGTTAACGGATCCCTGTCGTCCCAAGGTGTCTAATACCTGTTAAACAGTCTGAATGGGTGTTGTCTGCTCCAGTGTTTGACAGGTATAAGAGCTACAGTCCCTACGACATGCAGGAGAGCATCAGGAAGGAGGTGAAGGGAGACCTGGAGAAGTCCTTCCTCACACTCGGTAAGACTTTAAACCAGGGTGGTCAAACTCATTCTACGGAGTGCAGAGTGTCTGTTTATTCAATTAAGACCTGGAGGAGTTCCAGCCAGGTGAGGTGTTCCAGCCAGGTGAGGTGTTCCAGCCAGGTGAGGTGTTCCAGCCAGGTGAGGTGTTCCTTACTAATTAGCAGGTTCTGACAGTTCCTCTGTCTCTGTTACAGTTGAGTGTTTTGAGAACAAGCCGCTGTACTTCGCCAGCAGACTTGCAGAGGCCATGAAGGTAATTAATAAACATATAGATTGCTGGTTCTTTGAATAGTTTAAATTGGGGACTTGCTACAGATGTAAACAGTACAAGGAATACTGCAGATGGCATCAGTTTACACCATGTTGTGTTGAGAAATTCAGAGTATTTAGAATCTGCA